>NW_026890691.1:0-28044 GCF_015708825.2 Lethenteron reissneri | reverse complement strand
GCTAGGCCACGGTACCCATCACGCTGGATGGGTGTGGAATGGACAGCTCGTATTGTTTTGACAGTCGGTGGGAAAATGCACAATGTACAGATGCGTTGTGTTCCTCGGCCGTCGGATGTAGGGGGGGGGGGGTTGCAGCGGTGTTCGTGCTCGGATGTGCCCCGCTCGTGTTTTTGTTTTGTTATTTTTAGTTTGATATGCGCAATGTTAGTCGCCGCGTCCACCGCCTGCAGACGTCATATTCCTGAGTTTATTCCTTCCGTCTTCTTGTGCAAACTTTGGGGCCGAATTTAAATGTCTTTCTGTTTTTGTTTAGAGTTGTAGACGATATATACGTTTGAATTTTATTTTAGTTCGGAGCCTGCTAGTATTGAATGACAATCTACCTATGCAACCTGAAAGGTTATCTACGAGTAGAATTCTTCCTCAAGGTCGATCTCTTTAAGCCCCTACGTAATGTGTACATAATCGTGGGCAATCGCCTAGTTATTCATGAGTGGATACACTGTTCAGTTTCAGAGTTTGGATGGAGAAAAGCAAACAGCAAAAACGACAACAGCTGAAATAGTTACATCCCAACAGTCCCTCACCTGGTGTTTTTTAGCTGTTTTCCCCCCCAATTCTGTTCTTGCCTATGGCAATATGTTCAGGAGATAATTGGCAATGTTGAGGGACTGCTTGGCACGAGAGGGCTTCAAGAGAGTTCTTGGTAGCTTTGCTATTTCTCCGTTGAAGGATCGCAGGCTACATTGGTTTACTCTAGTTTGTGTTTCATGGCCACAATAGCGCAGTCGCTTGTCTTCAATTTCCCATATATACACCTTATGAGCAATCGAAGTCATGGCATGAGACGAAAAAGCCCTTCCGAACTCTTGCAGAGCATCATCATTAGACCTCCTTTGCCAGTATCAAAATATAATAATAGGGTTTTTCCCCTTTTTTCTGGCAACAAAATTGAAACCTTTTTACGAGGATTCATGTCTGCATTAACCACAATACTTGCAGTCAAAATGCAAACAAAAAACTTGGTGTGGACCAATTAGTTTCAAGGACAATGCATATATTATCATAGTATGTTTTTGTTTGCATGTTGACTGCAAGTATTGTGGTTAATGCAGACATAAATCCTTGTAAAAAGGTTTCAGTTTTATTGCCAGAAAAAAGGCGAAAACCCCTTTTAATTATATCTTGCAGAGCAGTACGATTCACTTGCGTTAGAGAACAGCCCTGTAGAAGCGATATCGTGTACTACGATCACAGAGCCACCTCTGATCCCTCTAAGTGACCTCTGATCCCTCTAAGTGACCTCTGATCCCTCTAAGTGATCTCTGATCCCTCTAAGTGACCTCTGATCCCTCTAAGTGATCTCTGATCCCTCTAAGTGACCTCTGATCCCTCTAAGTGACCTCTGATCCCTCTAAGTGATCTCTGATCCCTCTAAGTGATCTCTGATCCCTCTAAGTGATCTCTGATCCCTCTAAGTGATCTCTGATCCCTCTAAGTGACCTCTGATCCCTCTAAGTGATCTCTGATCCCTCTAAGTGATCTCTGATCCCTCTAAGTGACCTCTGATCCCTCTAAGTGATCTCTGATCCCTCTAAGTGACCTCTGATCCCTCTAAGTGATCTCTGATCCCTCTAAGTGACCTCTGATCCCTCTAAGTGACCTCTGATCCCTCTAAGTGATCTCTGATCCCTCTAAGTGACCTCTGATCCCTCTAAGTGATCTCTGATCCCTCTAAGTGATCTCTGATCCCTCTAAGTGATCTCTGATCCCTCTAAGTGATCTCTGATCCCTCTAAGTGACCTCTGATCCCTCTAAGTGACCTCTGATCCCTCTAAGTGATCTCTGATCCCTCTAAGTGACCTCTGATCCCTCTAAGTGATCTCTGATCCCTCTAAGTGATCTCTGATCCCTCTAAGTGACCTCTGATCCCTCTAAGTGATCTCTGATCCCTCTAAGTGACCTCTGATCCCTCTAAGTGACCTCTGATCCCTCTAAGTGATCTGATCCCTCTAAGTGACCTCTGATCCCTCTAAGTGACCTCTGATCCCTCTAAGTGATCTCTGATCCCTCTAAGTGATCTCTGATCCCTCTAAGTGATCTCTGATCCCTCTAAGTGATCTCTGATCCCTCTAAGTGATCTCTGATCCCTCTAAGTGACCTCTGATCCCTCTAAGTGACCTCTGATCCCTCTAAGTGATCTCTGATCCCTCTAAGTGACCTCTGATCCCTCTAAGTGATCTCTGATCCCTCTAAGTGATCTCTGATCCCTCTAAGTGATCTCTGATCCCTCTAAGTGATCTCTGATCCCTCTAAGTGATCTCTGATCCCTCTAAGTGATCTCTGATCCCTCTAAGTGATCTCTGATCCCTCTAAGTGATCTCTGATCCCTCTAAGTGATCTCTGATCCCTCTAAGTGATCTCTGATCCCTCTAAGTGATCTCTGATCCCTCTAAGTGATCTCTGATCCCTCTAAGTGATCTCTGATCCCTCTAAGTGATCTCTGATCCCTCTAAGTGATCTCTGATCCCTCTAAGTGATCTCTGATCCCTCTAAGTGATCTCTGATCCCTCTAAGTGATCTCTGATCCCTCTAAGTGATCTCTGATCCCTCTAAGTGATCTCTGATCCCTCTAAGTGATCTCTGATCCCTCTAAGTGATCTCTGATCCCTCTAAGTGATCTCTGATCCCTCTAAGTGATCTCTGATCCCTCTAAGTGATCTCTGATCCCTCTAAGTGATCTCTGATCCCTCTAAGTGATCTCTGATCCCTCTAAGTGATCTCTGATCCCTCTAAGTGATCTCTGATCCCTCTAAGTGATCTCTGATCCCTCTAAGTGATCTCTGATCCCTCTAAGTGACCTCTGATCCCTCTAAGTGATCTCTGATCCCTCTAAGTGATCTCTGATCCCTCTAAGTGATCTCTGATCCCTCTAAGTGATCTCTGATCCCTCTAAGTGATCTCTGATCCCTCTAAGTGATCTCTGATCCCTCTAAGTGATCTCTGATCCCTCTAAGTGACCTCTGATCCCTCTAAGTGACCTCTGATCCCTCTAAGTGATCTCTGATCCCTCTAAGTGACCTCTGATCCCTCTAAGTGACCTCTGATCCCTCTAAGTGACCTCTGATCCCTCTAAGTGATCTCTGATCCCTCTAAGTGATCTCTGATCCCTCTAAGTGATCTCTGATCCCTCTAAGTGATCTCTGATCCCTCTAAGTGACCTCTGATCCCTCTAAGTGATCTCTGATCCCTCTAAGTGACCTCTGATCCCTCTAAGTGATCTCTGATCCCTCTAAGTGATCTCTGATCCCTCTAAGTGACCTCTGATCCCTCTAAGTGATCTCTGATCCCTCTAAGTGATCTCTGATCCCTCTAAGTGATCTCTGATCCCTCTAAGTGATCTCTGATCCCTCTAAGTGACCTCTGATCCCTCTAAGTGATCTCTGATCCCTCTAAGTGATCTCTGATCCCTCTAAGTGACCTCTGATCCCTCTAAGTGATCTCTGATCCCTCTAAGTGATCTCTGATCCCTCTAAGTGATCTCTGATCCCTCTAAGTGATCTCTGATCCCTCTAAGTGATCTCTGATCCCTCTAAGTGATCTCTGATCCCTCTAAGTGATCTCTGATCCCTCTAAGTGATCTCTGATCCCTCTAAGTGATCTCTGATCCCTCTAAGTGATCTCTGATCCCTCTAAGTGATCTCTGATCCCTCTAAGTGATCTCTGATCCCTCTAAGTGATCTCTGATCCCTCTAAGTGATCTCTGATCCCTCTAAGTGATCTCTGATCCCTCTAAGTGATCTCTGATCCCTCTAAGTGACCTCTGATCCCTCTAAGTGATCTCTGATCCCTCTAAGTGATCTCTGATCCCTCTAAGTGATCTCTGATCCCTCTAAGTGATCTCTGATCCCTCTAAGTGATCTCTGATCCCTCTAAGTGATCTCTGATCCCTCTAAGTGATCTCTGATCCCTCTAAGTGATCTCTGATCCCTCTAAGTGATCTCTGATCCCTCTAAGTGATCTCTGATCCCTCTAAGTGATCTCTGATCCCTCTAAGTGATCTCTGATCCCTCTAAGTGATCTCTGATCCCTCTAAGTGATCTCTGATCCCTCTAAGTGATCTCTGATCCCTCTAAGTGATCTCTGATCCCTCTAAGTGATCTCTGATCCCTCTAAGTGATCTCTGATCCCTCTAAGTGATCTCTGATCCCTCTAAGTGATCTCTGATCCCTCTAAGTGATCTCTGATCCCTCTAAGTGACCTCTGATCCCTCTAAGTGACCTCTGATCCCTCTAAGTGATCTCTGATCCCTTAAGTGATCTCTGATCCCTCTAAGTGATCTCTGATCCCTCTAAGTGATCTGATCCCTCTAAGTGACCTCTGATCCCTCTAAGTGATCTCTGATCCCTCTAAGTGACCTCTGATCCCTCTAAGTGACCTCTGATCCCTCTAAGTGATCTCTGATCCCTCTAAGTGACCTCTGATCCCTCTAAGTGATCTCTGATCCCTCTAAGTGATCTCTGATCCCTCTAAGTGACCTCTGATCCCTCTAAGTGACCTCTGATCCCTCTAAGTGATCTCTGATCCCTCTAAGTGATCTCTGATCCCTCTAAGTGACCTCTGATCCCTCTAAGTGATCTGATCCCTCTAAGTGACCTCTGATCCCTCTAAGTGATCTCTGATCCCTCTAAGTGACCTCTGATCCCTCTAAGTGACCTCTGATCCCTCTAAGTGACCTCTGATCCCTCTAAGTGATCTCTGATCCCTCTAAGTGATCTCTGATCCCTCTAAGTGATCTCTGATCCCTCTAAGTGATCTCTGATCCCTCTAAGTGACCTCTGATCCCTCTAAGTGATCTCTGATCCCTCTAAGTGACCTCTGATCCCTCTAAGTGACCTCTGATCCCTCTAAGTGACCTCTGATCCCTCTAAGTGATCTCTGATCCCTCTAAGTGATCTCTGATCCCTCTAAGTGATCTCTGATCCCTCTAAGTGATCTCTGATCCCTCTAAGTGATCTCTGATCCCTCTAAGTGATCTCTGATCCCTCTAAGTGATCTCTGATCCCTCTAAGTGATCTCTGATCCCTCTAAGTGATCTCTGATCCCTCTAAGTGATCTCTGATCCCTCTAAGTGATCTCTGATCCCTCTAAGTGATCTCTGATCCCTCTAAGTGATCTCTGATCCCTCTAAGTGATCTCTGATCCCTCTAAGTGATCTCTGATCCCTCTAAGTGATCTCTGATCCCTCTAAGTGATCTCTGATCCCTCTAAGTGATCTCTGATCCCTCTAAGTGATCTCTGATCCCTCTAAGTGATCTCTGATCCCTCTAAGTGATCTCTGATCCCTCTAAGTGATCTCTGATCCCTCTAAGTGATCTCTGATCCCTCTAAGTGATCTCTGATCCCTCTAAGTGATCTCTGATCCCTCTAAGTGATCTCTGATCCCTCTAAGTGACCTCTGATCCCTCTAAGTGATCTCTGATCCCTCTAAGTGATCTCTGATCCCTCTAAGTGCTCTGATCCCTCTAAGTGATCTCTGATCCCTCTAAGTGATCTCTGATCCCTCTAAGTGATCTCTGATCCCTCTAAGTGATCTCTGATCCCTCTAAGTGATCTCTGATCCCTCTAAGTGACCTCTGATCCCTCTAAGTGACCTCTGATCCCTCTAAGTGACCTCTGATCCCTCTAAGTGATCTCTGATCCCTCTAAGTGATCTCTGATCCCTCTAAGTGATCTCTGATCCCTCTAAGTGATCTCTGATCCCTCTAAGTGATCTCTGATCCCTCTAAGTGATCTCTGATCCCTCTAAGATCTCTGATCCCTCTAAGTGATCTCTGATCCCTCTAAGTGACCTCTGATCCCTCTAAGTGACCTCTGATCCCTCTAAGTGATCTCTGATCCCTCTAAGTGACCTCTGATCCCTCTAAGTGACCTCTGATCCCTCTAAGTGATCTCTGATCCCTCTAAGTGATCTCTGATCCCTCTAAGTGACCTCTGATCCCTCTAAGTGATCTCTGATCCCTCTAAGTGACCTCTGATCCCTCTAAGTGACCTCTGATCCCTCTAAGTGATCTCTGATCCCTCTAAGTGATCTCTGATCCCTCTAAGTGACCTCTGATCCCTCTAAGTGACCTCTGATCCCTCTAAGTGATCTCTGATCCCTCTAAGTGATCTCTGATCCCTCTAAGTGACCTCTGATCCCTCTAAGTGATCTCTGATCCCTCTAAGTGATCTCTGATCCCTCTAAGTGACCTCTGATCCCTCTAAGTGATCTCTGATCCCTCTAAGTGACCTCTGATCCCTCTAAGTGACCTCTGATCCCTCTAAGTGATCTCTGATCCCTCTAAGTGATCTCTGATCCCTCTAAGTGATCTCTGATCCCTCTAAGTGACCTCTGATCCCTCTAAGTGACCTCTGATCCCTCTAAGTGACCTCTGATCCCTCTAAGTGACCTCTGATCCCTCTAAGTGACCTCTGATCCCTCTAAGTGATCTCTGATCCCTCTAAGTGACCTCTGATCCCTCTAAGTGACCTCTGATCCCTCTAAGTGATCTCTGATCCCTCTAAGTGACCTCTGATCCCTCTAAGTGACCTCTGATCCCTCTAAGTGACCTCTGATCCCTCTAAGTGACCTCTGATCCCTCTAAGTGACTCTGATCCCTCTAAGTGACCTCTGATCCCTCTAAGTGACCTCTGATCCCTCTAAGTGACCTCTGATCCCTCTAAGTGACCTCTGATCCCTCTAAGTGACCTCTGATCCCTCTAAGTGATCTCTGATCCCTCTAAGTGACCTCTGATCCCTCTAAGTGACCTCTGATCCCTCTAAGTGACCTCTGATCCCTCTAAGTGACCTCTGATCCCTCTAAGTGACCTCTGATCCCTCTAAGTGATCTCTGATCCCTCTAAGTCTCTGATCCCTCTAAGTGACCTCTGATCCCTCTAAGTGACCTCTGATCCCTCTAAGTGACCTCTGATCCCTCTAAGTGACCTCTGATCCCTCTAAGTGACCTCTGATCCCTCTAAGTGACCTCTGATCCCTCTAAGTGACCTCTGATCCCTCTAAGTGACCTCTGATCCCTCTAAGTGACCTCTGATCCCTCTAAGTGACCTCTGATCCCTCTAAGTGACCTCTGATCCCTCTAAGTGACCTCTGATCCCTCTAAGTGATCTCTGATCCCTCTAAGTGATCTCTGATCACGTACCATGCTACAGAGAGTTATGTTTGTCACAGGAAAGTAACATTTATATTGAAAATTCTCAGAGCTGGAATTTAGCGACATAAATGACATAGTCACGTAGAAGGGAAGTAATAAAATAATAATAAAAATAAAACATAATAAAATCAAATAATTATTTGATTTTATTATGTTTTATTTTTCAAATAATTATTTGATTTATTATGTTTTATTTGTATTATTTTATTACTTCCCTTCTACGTGACTTTACCGAAAGAAACAAGAAGATGAATCCCTGCAGTCACGAAAGCTTTGAATCGAAATAAATGACATAGTAAGGTGCAATGTAATGATTTTTTTCACGTGCAGCCATTGCCTATCAGGTGGAAAATCATCATCTCTCTACACTTGCAACCCCAATTTAATCATGGACGGCTACCTTATCAGTGGCAGCTCTGACCTCAGCCACCCAGTCATCTCTTATACTCACCTCGTTCTTAATAACTACCAGCTTTAGCTCTCCAATGTGTTTTCGGGTGTTCTGCATGTTGTTCAGCATGATATCACACAACATGATGAACAACACATACTAGGAGCTGCTTCAGGTATAGAATTCAGTTCCTGAAGAAGTTCCTAGTACGTGGAGTGTCGTTTCACGACCTGGGACCATTCACTCGAAACTCCACTTGCTGCGATCTTCTTTTGGAACTTAATTCAGTTCCCAGCACGTGGAGAGAAACGTCGGACATTGTGCCGAACAACACTCGATACAACCCGAAAGCACATCCGAGAGGTATACAGCACAAAAGTGAGAGGCTACGTAGTAAGGAACTTTATCTTTAAAAAAAATAACGAATATACCCTTTGCATCAGAGGTGTAGTTGATCTCGTTTGACTGGTATGCACGGTTCTGAATAACGCGGCGTGCCTGCTCAGTCATTGAGTCGCACCGCGTGCATGTGCAGAGGGCCCCCCCCTCCATCCACGAGGCTTAAGGTGCACATAGCCTGACACAAGCGCCGTGGTGACGTTATCGCCACTTAGTGGCGAATGGCGATTGTTGTTACCGCCGTCATTTTGCCTCCCGTGCAGGAGTGGCTCTCGCTGGCCAAGCGCAAGCGCAGTGAGCCCGAGCAGCAGAGCAGCCCTTCTCCCGTACCTCCGGCTGCCACGCCACAACCGGCGGCGGCATCGGCGGCGGCGACGGCGGCAAAACGGTCAGACTCCTCCGACTCGGAGACGTCCGACAGCGACTTGGAGGTGAGATCGCGACACACTCGCTCTGACGCTTCATTCATTGCTTTACACTTTAAATCTCGGTTTAATCATGGGCGGCTGCATCTGGATTCAAATCCAGGTTCTTGATGGCACTGCTATATCGTTAATTGTGGAGTGATTTCATATTTGGGGTCAGATTTTTGTTCTGACGGTCTTTTTCTCAGCTTTTCAGATCGCATGTGCTCACATCGCTATTAGCGACACTATTGGAAAACACCAGAATGATGTGTGCCGGTCATTTCTTCATGATGGGAATCTCTCCTTAATCTATCCATCCACGGGCCTTCTGTTAATATGGAATGTGGGGTTGGTCTTTAACCAGCATACTATGTTTTGGGAATAGCGTTGTGAATACAGTCACCCCGAAGCATTGAATAAAAAATGTGGTAATTCTAGGCCATTGGCAGTTTGGTTAAACTAGGAAATAAAGGAAGTTATCATCGAGTGGCCCCTCCTTTTAAACTCTGAATAAATTAGATTATCACGGTTGGAAATGTTTTGGAACTCTGTAGCCAAAGGAAATCCTCTTGGCTCTATCCCAATGGAAAGATGGTATATATAGTACCATGCATTTTATATACACCACATATTCTGTATATTGAACTTTTTATTTGGTGATGCTGCTGCTGCATTGGCAGTAGTGCTCAAGCGCAAATAACAACACAAAAAACTCCACATTTGTCAAGAACACTGCATAAATAGGACAAAAAATTATAAAGATATATTCTAGCTATGTTGTTACAAGTCGCCCCCCTCGCTATAAAATCTATTGCCACTTTTTTATCTGAGATGGCAAGATTGGATTCTATTCGTTAAAATTTGCAGAATGTGCAGCATTTCAGGAACCACATGAAAACCTTTCGTGCAACATGTACGCATCAAAATAATCAACGATTGCTCCCACAATTAAAATTGTGCCTTAAATGTATTTTGCAATTCTATCCCATTTATCATCTACAACATTCAAAACTCATTAAGAGTCAGTGTGAAGAATGTTTATGGCAAGATAAATAAAGCCTCATTCCCATATTTGCGGCTTGACATAAAAAAATATAAGTGGTTATTTTACACATCCTGTCAGCTGCACGACCTTCTCGGCATTGCCTTCACGCAAGCCTAACTGCTGATGAGACAGTGAATGTGTTAAACCAGTGCAGAGTTTAATTGTATTAAGCTATTGCTTCTTGGAGTGCATATTATTCGCTGCATCGGTTCAACACAGGAAAACTGGGGCCGATTTCCATAAAATCAATGCGTCGTTACATGCCTAATACATACGAGAGGCGTCTTGATGGTCTTACGAGAGGTGTGTGCCTGCGTTTTCCACAGTGGACGGTCGGAGGCAACAACGCCAAGAAGAAGGGCAAGGGGAAGAGCGGCAAGAAGTCGAGTAAGAAGACGTCGGCCGTGGCCAAGACAGCGTCGGGGTCCTCCGAGGAGGAGAGTGCAGCGGAGGCGTCCGAGCCGGAGGAAGGTGCGGTCCCAGCGCAGTACAGTCCAACGCCTCGGTCGGAGCAAGAGCTCGAACGGAGCAGAGCGGCAGGAGGCTTTAACCGTGGAAGGAGACGCGTGCACACGGAGCAACGCTGGTGGTTTTCTTCACCAGAGTCGCTTAGCCTCTTGGGCTGTTGGGTCCTGACCGTTTCCCTCATCCATCGCTGCCTCTCTTGACTGACATAGCTTCCATCCTAATCCAACGTTCGATGTTTGACGTCGATTCAGATGAAAGGGAAATAAACAATACGTAGAGATGAGAAAGCTATACACAAGAGGTGCCAACTATTATTCATATGTAAGATGTTATTACATCCTGTTCCCGGTGCACAGACGTCATGTATGTGTGTATGTTGAACTTTTTTGCGCACCGTACATAGGCAACCGTGCTAATCGGAGGTGCAGAAACACGTCGCAACGTATTTACATGCGACCCCACGTCATGTGGCCCACCTACGCGTACTAATTTTGTTACGTGGCTCGCCAGGAAGCGCATTTGGAAGAACTGCCGTACCGAACCTTCTTCGTGGCCACAACGCCACCCCCCCTTCCCCCGCCGCCCTCTCTGTCCCTAGGGGAGGTGTCGGACTCGGACAGCAGCAGCGACTCGGGCTCGGGTTCGGCGAGCTCGTCCTCGTCGTCCTCATCGTCGGAAGGGAAGGACCAGTTCCACGATGGCTACGACGACGACCTGATGGGCGACGCAGAGGACCGCGCGCGCTCTCCAAGATGACGGAGAAGGAGCGCGAGCAGGAGCTTTACAACCGCATCGAGAAGCGCGAGGTTCTCAAGACGAGGTCGGCATGCAAAAGCTCCCACCCCCAAGCACATTCAGTGGTGGCGTAGCCTGTTTGCAACAAGGCATGAAATGGGTGACCCCCCCCTCCAAACCCCATGTGCAATTTTGCCCCGCCCCCCACACCTCCATTTAGAACAGTTGGCTACGTACGGTGCGAAAGAAGTTAAACATAAGTCATAGTCAGAAACCAATGAGCTATAAAAAAAATTCACAGATATCCAGTCGGAGCGGGTCAGAACGTTACAACAACAAACAATACAAAAACACGATAGTTTCTGTATATACGTAGCCGGTGCCTTGTCCTCCGTTACACCGCCTGCACACGAGACAACTATGCCACTACATCCATTGTACTCATCATGAAAGTTGTTTGTCATTCCGCTTATGACTCAAGAACCAAAAGTGGTGCAGAGAAGAGCAATGCAAAAACTATCAAAATGCATAATTGTTGTTTGAAATAGCATTACCTCACATTTAATGGAGCGATTGGCTTGTGATTACTCGCTAATTTACTATATTTTACCTACTCGTTTTGGTAATCCTTTAGTTTGGGGTTTTGTTTGTATCTGACATGTTTGGCACTGTTTAAATCACTCGACTCACAATTATAAGGCCGTAATTTTCAAAGCAGCATTATTAGAGATTGACTCAGACCAACATTCTTTCAGGCCCAATAAAATTGTTACCACCATGGGACTTCAACATTGCTCTCTTCCAAAATAGATTTTTTTTTTTTGGGTTAGATCGCGTAAATATAAATGTGCCGTTAAACCCGCCACCACCCAACACAGCCAATTAGTAAGGTGTGTCACGTGAACAAAACATGCCAATTCTTTACTTGTACAGCACACTGATGTTGGAGAATTCTGGAAAATGATGCTGGATGTAGTTAGCAGCTAAATGTCATACTCAAATTGTGAATGCCGTGGATTTACTCTCCAACACACCGATGTGCTGTACTAATAACGAATTGGCATGTTTTGTTTCGTGACAACCTTACTAATTGGCTGTGGCAGGTGGTGGCTGGTTTAACGACGCTTATATTGAAACGATCTAACACAAAAACCTCTTATGGACAATATTGATCGCGAAAGCCTACATTTTAAATTGCTTTCTTTAACGGAGAGACTGGCCCTCATCATGATAATATGAAATTTACACCACTGGCACCGCCCCAGGCTCATGTCAGCAGGGAGACATTGTAACATTGTTTCCTCTAATTTGCTTCATGTGTGGCTGATGATGGTGATTTTGTATGGAAAAAAATACCAACTATTAGCGATTCAGTTCTAAGTGATTTAGCCCTTCAATTGCTTTGTATGATAGTTAGTGAATTGCAGATATAGCTACCCATTCATTCACCCACCGCCTTCAAATATTTATTGGGCATAGTGCGAATTTATGCGTCCGGTTTGATGTTCATCGCGGCAATCACGCGCAAGAGTGAGTTTGATTTTTCACTTGTGCATCAGGTATCTTCCATGGCTTGTGCGCAGATCCAGCCAAGCTTTGGCCACTGTGTCCATGGAAAATTGAAGATGGCCAGTCGGGTGGTGTCGTTGCTGATGAGCGTGTGTGTTGGTGAAACCGAGCAATGTGGTGGTGGGGTCATTGATCAGAATCGGTTGGGCACATTTCTTGAAGCCCACTAGCCGGTCCGAGCCGTTGCGATCCTGAAATTCGGTTCAACACAGCGTCTTTGCGCCGTGTTTTAAAAAATCCATTTCGGATGCACGACTCGTAAACGATTAACGCCGCAGATTCGAGATCGAGAAGAAACTGAAAGCGAGAAAGAAGAAGGAGAAACGAAAGAAGCACGAGCATGACCGGGAGCACAGGGAGAAGCAGAGCAAGGTGCAGGAGACACCCGTAAAGGTGAGACGGCAGAAAAATTATCTATCTGACGAGATTGCAAAAGGTTTTGCTGGCTGGCTGGCTGGCACGCGGTGGTGACATTACCACGTACATCTGCATGATGACGTCCCACTGATCTCACGCCTACCAACCCCCCAACCCCCTACCCACCCCCCACCCCGGCTGTGGATCCTGCACAAATGCATGGACAGTGCCAGGAATTTTATTTTTAACAAATGTTTTTATCGTAGTTGTTTTTAAAGTTTATTTTGTGTCGGTGAGAATTGCCAAGAGACCAGAATAGTCGTCATTTGCAACATTGACCTGGTGCAATGATTGCTGTTTTGTCTAATTCCAATTGAAAAAAAAGTGCGGTGTAATTTTCTAACGAAGAAAATTTTGACCGTGATGCCGGCACACACGATGGTCTACTCTTTGCGAATTAAGTCAGGGGGGCTTTAACGCACGATGTGAAGTATACGGCGCTCACCATGTACGGTTATTGCAGCCGCGGTAATAATCAGGGAGGCCTCTCTAGTTGAACCGTGAACCTCTGCAACAAGCGGTGAACGTGCGACTACCGCCGGTGCCACGTGAGCCGGTGGCGAAACGGAACGAACGTGCGAACGCGTCCCCCGTGACTGACGGTGACTGAGGATTTGGCATCGGCGTTGCCTTGGGCAGGTGATGTCGCACAGCAAGGAGCGGCGCTCAAAGCGGGACGAGAAACTCGACAAGAAGTCCCAGGCCATGGAGGAGCTCAAAGCCGAGCGCGAAAAGAAGAAAAACAAGACTGGTGGGTGACCACACACCTTCCTCTGCCTAACCCCTCTCTGCCCCCATCTCACCACAACCCCCACTGCCCGTGTGGGCACTTTGGATCTTACCAGGGCAACCCCTGAGCCAGACTCGATGCCGACCAGGCCAAAGCCTGCCAGTTGTTAGTAGATGCAGCCATGCACAGCCGCACGAGAGTGTGCGCTGCTCTGCGCCCCTTTGCAGTTTTAAAGGGTCACGTAGAAGGGAAATAATAATATAATAAAAATAAAATTCTCACGACGTTTTTTTTTATTTTCTTGCTGTGGTTTTCACACCTGATGATGATTGCATGTGTTGCAATCGAAACGTCGTGATAATTTTATTGTTTTATTTTTATTATTTTATTTTTTCCCTTCTACGTGACTTTACCGAAAAAACCAAGAATATGAATACCTGCAGTCACGAAAGCTTTAAATCGAAATTTAGGGTCAGTGATAGTTTGCCTTCAGCAGTGGATTGACTGGCTGACGGTGATCCTGATGGCTTGTGACTTTAAGCTGCACGTGAGGCATGGCAGTTGTTCAAGAGTAGCATGATATCATACTCTTTGATTCTTTCGGTAAAGTCACGTAGGTATAAAATAAATTAAATCACGACATTTCGATTGCAACACAAGCAATCATCATCAGAAACTCGTGATTTATTTTATTTTCTACCTACATGACTTTACCGAAAGAACCAAAAAGTATGGATCCCTGCAGTCACGAAAACTTCAAAACTAGCATTATATCACTTTTTATGATGTCACTTCAATGAATTGTCTGAGCCTACACTCTTCAATTAGCATCGCTCACCACCCTTTCTTTCACCATTGCTCCGTTGTTGCATGTGTGACTTCTCACCTCCATGAATGAAACTACGGTATTCCACAATGACCGAGTACAGTTCATATTACAGACTCCGAGCTGGTATCATAAATTACTCAAATAATTGGATATCCCCAGCTCTACATCTATCTGCACCATCCGGAGCTTAACTCAGAGTGGGAAGTGCGTGAGTTCAAGTACCAGTCGAGGGTCATGTTAACTCATGATTATCCCTTTGGGATGAGGGAGTCTTATCTATTCTCTTATGTTTGGAGATTCTGCATACATTCACTTGTGCGAACTCATCGTCGGAAGGAACTTTTTTATTTGTTATTTATATTCTCCACAATGACCCGATTGATTGTAATTTAATGTCAAACCAAGACCTGAATCTTAAAGAGAGGGAATCCTTCTCGATAACAACTGGCAGTTCACCAGCATTGATTCAAGCAAGCTTGACTTTGCTGATAAGACACACTGTGCCGACAAAGGTCCAGTGTTTGCTTGTACTGAATCAATGCTGCTAAAATAATCCACTCCCAGAAGGCCTTGCGTGTGGAGAGACTGATATATGAAGGTGATATATTGTCTACCCATCTTTGTTTGATACCGAAGGACTGTCGTCCGTCATTGTTTTATTTTGACCAATTGCAGCGGAGCTTCTGGCACGGAAGCAGCGTCTAAACGCGAGCGACGTGTACTCTGACGATGACGAGGAGGAAGAGGAGGATGACAAGGCGAGCGAGAAGAGCGACCAAAGCTCCTGCTCGTCGTCCTCCTCCGATGAGGAGGAAGAGTAAGTCGTTGGGTTTCTTCTGCGTGCGCGTGCCCTCCCTGAACGAGCGCCAACTCCTAACGACTCCACACGTCTTTGGTCCGCCCTCGAATGGAATTCTGCTACCGCATATTTCAGGCAGTACGTTAACATCACTAAAAGCCTATTAATAAGAACCAATCAAAAGCTTCCCCCCCCTTATTAAGGAGCCAGCCATGTATGCTGAAATCTATACCGTACATCCAGCAGTGGATTGGTCACAGCTGATGACGATGGCGATGATGGGAGCGTAACATTCGAATCCAAGACCCCGATCGGTGCTGGCTCGGTGCACGGGTCTTGAAATGCCCCTAAGGCTACCCATCCACCTGCAAGCCAGGGTCGTTAGAGTCGTGGGAATGCCTTCATCCGACAGTGGATAGATCACAGCGGATGATGATTATGACGATGATGATGACAGCGGTGATGGTGATGATCCTTGCCGCAGGAAGGAGGAGTCGGCGCCCAAGACGACGCTGGTGTCATCCAAGGACGAGCTCAACCAGATCCGGCTGTCGCGGCACAAGATGGAGCGCTGGTGCCACATGCCGTTCTTCGAGCGCACGGCCATCGGCTGCTTCGTCCGCATTGGCATCGGCCAACAACAACGCCAAGCCCGTGTACCGGGTGCGTCGCACAGTCTCTTGCCACCGCTCGCTCGCTTGCTCGCTCGCTCGCTCGCATCCATCGAGAGCTGTGGTTCTCAACCTTTTTTTTTGGCTACTGTGTTGACCCCTTGTTGAATTTTGTTTCAACCGAGTGTGGTGCCCCATTGCCTGGCCCAAACATGGTTCTGAGGAATAAATGTGTGAATAATGAACGTTAATATTTTAACAAATTGTCCATTTTGTAAGGTATCCTAACTAGCTGGTAACTGCAAGTGAATTATAAAAATTAAGGTCAATATTTTAAATAATTGTCCATCTTCTGAGGTATCCCTAACACGCTAGTTACTTTTGATTTAAAGCTTTCGTGACTGCAGGGATTCATATTCTTGGTTATTTCAGTAAATTCACGTACAAGGGAAATAATAAAATAAAAAATATATAAAACAATAACATTTTCTTTAAGAAAAAAACTGCCACTTTTTTCAAATTTTCTTGTTGTGGATTTCACACATGATGATGATTGCTTGTGTTGCAGTCCAAACGTCATGAGAATTTAATTGTTTTATATTTTTATTATTTTATTATTTCCCTTCTACGTGACTTTACCGAAAGAACCAAGAAGATGAATCCCTGCAGTCACGAAAGCTTTAAATCGAAATTTACATTTTGTTATTTAACCACATTATCAGCGGCATCTGTACGCTTCTTTCTTTCTGAGCGAAACGACATGGTTTCGTTTTCCCTTGGGTGGGTGCCGGTTGCGAGCAGGTGGCGGAGGTGACGGGCATGATGGAGACGGGGAAGATCTACCAGCTGGGGACGACACGCACCAACAAGGGCCTCCGGTTACGGTGAGGCTTGCCGTGTTTGTGTCTCGCACAGCGTTAGATTAAACGTCTCGCCCCCAATTTAACTCCAGGTTTTCAGGTGTAGCGAGTTGATGGCCTCAGCCCGGTTACCCCGACGACTGCATCAATAAAGCGTCGTGTTTAAAAAAAAAATTGCCGCTTCGAGACATTCCAGCTCAAAATTCTTTGCAGGACATGTAAAATGGAGGCCACCTGCATGAGGTGCATTGAATTGAATTTCCCTCCCGATCTCGTCAGATCTCGGAAGCTAAGCCGGTTTGAGCCTGGATAGTGCATGAATGGGTTACCACCGTTTATAAAACGTCCGTTGCAAGCGGAGGGCAATGCAGAACAATCCATTCCTGTACTGCGCTTCTCCCACATCTACGCTCCGTATCGTCACCAAACCGCACTGACCGGCTTGGTGGAGTACGGCCGACATGGGGAGGGCCCTCATCCAGCAGTGATTGGACACAGTGAAGGACGCTGTACGTGTGTACACGTGTATCGGAGCACACCAACACCCAGAGGCCTTGCGTGCGTTGTGCCGGTTGTCTCCTCCCAGCCACGGCAACCAGGAGCGCGTATTCCGGCTCGAGTTCGTCTCCAATCAGGACATCACCGACAACGAGTTCCAGAAGTGGAAGGAAGCGGTAAGGCGGCGGCGGTGGCGGCGCTGTGTGCGCCACTCGGCTGTAGGAGACTCTTGATGTGTGAGGCCCTTCGCCGGCCGCTGCCCGTGCACGCGCACACGTGTGTGTGTGTGTGAATATATTGATGGAGAGTTTAGGGAGCGGTAGTGCAGCGGTTAGCGCAGTTCGCTATGTTCCTGGCGACCCGAGTTCAATTACCGCACATGGCCAACACCAGTGACGATTATCTGATCCGGTCCTGGGCTTCCCCTAGGTCGACTCAGCCTCAAATGAGTACCTGGTGCGGTGTGTAAACATCACACCACGTGGGATAACAACACATTTGTATTTACGCCATCTAACCCAAAAAAACCTTTATTACGGATAATATTGATCGCGAAAGCCTACGTGTTAAACTAAACTCTGGATCGCAAGTCCAGTATGCTTCCCATTATACCATGGCAGCATTATCCCCCTCGAAGCGAAAGGCGTTGTCTAGTGCAGAGCGTATTTACGGGCCGAACGACGATGCATCGTCTGAAAATGCATTGCTCCGCCCGGTTTCACTCAGATGATGCTGGGAGGGCTTCAGCTGCCGACCCTGGACGAAATCAATAAGAAGCGTCAGGACATCAAGGTCGCCCACGATTACAAGTTCAACGACCAGGACGTGGAGCACGTGAGTGCATGGCCCTCGTGTTCACGTATCCCCCCCCCTCTCCGTGCGCACAACGGCGACTGGGGACCGTCCCTACACAGTGGCCCATTAGGAGTCTCAAATGCGTTTGGCAGACCGCACTTTAACCCTTACCCATTCCGATGACGTACGTGTACGTCATCAGTTTTTCTTTCTTCCGATTCCTTTCCGATGTACGATGACGTACGTGTACGGAAGTAAACAGTTTTGCGCCCCCTATCGTGGAGTGCGGTCGTGTCGCCACGGTTTTCAGCGGTGAGTACAATGTCTTTAAAAAGAGCGGCACTATGCCTCTAAATAAAATTAATGCTAACTGCTTGCTCGTTACGAGATTCGGCGGTGAACGGGACCCACCCTGCAACTTGCAGACGTCTCGGTACGGGAAAGGGTCAATTTACGCTAAACTTTGATAACGCTAATACTTCATGCGTTGACTGTGCACGCTCAGAACTACTCAAAGACAACAGGCGACTGGGCACGCTTGAAGTAGAAACGTTGCATTGACAATTCCCAGGGGGAAAACTTCCCCTCGTACCTGATTAGTGTGGCTAAGATTATTGAAGTGAGGGGGAGGGGGCATGGGGACGTGGCGGGTGCTGCATTGGCCGTCAGTTGAGCATTGTAGCGGCGAGTTTTGGTTTCTGGGATACAGAGACATTGGTTGTCATGCAGATGTTTCAACCACTAGGTTGGAACTGCCGATAGACATGAAGACTATCCTGTGCTCCAATCCAATTGGAGGACACTGATTCTCTTTGCATAGCATTATTGTGAACTTCACCAACCCGCACTGACCAGAGCGGTGAAGTATGGTCAAACAACCACCAAGACCGGCATGGCATGGAGAGGGCCTCGTCAGTGTACATTATCGTAGGGATGCTATTGAGAGCATATTTAAGGCATGTGTCATAAAAAAAAATATTTCCTTGCTGATCTTGTAAATGTAACCAGTTGTGCAGCCGGTTAAAAGTTTGCACGCTTTTAATACCGATTGTTGCAGTGAGAGCATTGTGATTTGCCAGTTGTGTTGTGTTTTCCCACGTGTTTGACGCATCGCAGATCGTCCAAGAAAAGGATAAGTTCAGGAAAAACCCTGCCAACTACGCCATGAAGAAAACTGAGCTGATGAAGGATAAGGTATTTACGTCATTTGTTATTGTTGTCATCACGGCCGGTTACCCGGGAAAGACTCGGCAAGTCTCGTTTTTATGAAGAGTCCTGCCAAGTTTTCGCATCAGGGGGGTGACGATTGCTTCGTGTCTACAAATTAAGTCATTGCCGAGTAATTTTTTTCAAATTTGGAAAATGTTGTCCATGGTGCTGGCACACTATATATTTAAGTTTTTCATCATCATCATCATAAGTTGTTGAGTGCAGGACTTAAGGCCCAAATTACCAAGTTGCCAAAAGCAAACAGCATTACTGAAAGTAAAATGGATAAGGCTTCATACTTTTCTTGAATTTAATATATATAGTCTACAATATATATTGTTTACCAAATGACACTTCCTCGAGTGTCAATACTTTACTTCAGGGGGGGGGGAGTCATCAGCCAGTAATCTCACCTACTTGCTCGCTGCCTGCTATTTGATGTTTCGTAGCCTGGAAAGTTGCGCGCGATGATTTATGCACGATGCACATTAACCTCCTCCACAATGCATTGCAGCGTGCAACAGAGAGCTGTTAAGGTTGCAGCAATTAACGGTTTGGTAATCAGTTTGGTAACGTTGTTACAGTTTAAACGGTTTTCGTGAATGGGGCCCAGAGAACTTTGTAAAATTGTGTGACAGCCTGACACTTTTTTGATTGTTGCGGCGGTTCACATTTTCTGAATGGGGTGACCGTCGATGTTGCAAGGGGGAAATAATTTGTTGTGACCGTTACTGATCTGGTGAAATGGCGTGTGACGATCTTGGGGGACTGTTGTGTCTGTAAATGGTTTGGTAAAGTGGCCGGCGGTCCTTGATTTGGTGACTGGCGTGCGGTGCGCTTTGACGGTTTAGGCGATGGCGGAGGAGGGTGGAAACGAGGACCGCGCTCGCGAGATCCAGGACAAGATGAACGAACTGGAGGAGCGAGCGGAGGCCCTCGATCGCATTCGCACAAAGAACATCTCCGCCATCAGGTCCGCTCGCTCGCTCAGTCACTCGCTCGCTCACTGCTGCTCGCTCGAGCACCCACTCACTCGGTCATTCGCTCGCACTTTCACTCACTCACCCGCTCACTCACCTGCTCAGTCACTCGCTCACTCACTCGCTTGCTCAGTCACTCACTCACTTGCTCAGTCACTCACTCATTCAGTCACTCGCTCACTCTCTCACTGTCTCACTCACCCGCTCACTCACCCGCTCACTCACCTGCTTACTCAACCGCTCACTCACCCGCTCACTCACTCTCTCACTCACCCGCTCACTCACCCGCTCACTCACTCTCTTTCTCGCTTACTCATTCATTCACTCGCTCATTCTCTCACTGTC
The DNA here is from genome assembly GCF_015708825.2 of Lethenteron reissneri. Taxonomy (NCBI): domain Eukaryota; kingdom Metazoa; phylum Chordata; class Hyperoartia; order Petromyzontiformes; family Petromyzontidae; genus Lethenteron; species Lethenteron reissneri. Next base: position 7,740 of record NW_026890691.1, on the reverse strand, counting down.
TCACTCACCCGCTCACTCACCTGCTTACTCACCCGCTCACTCACCTGCTTACTCACCCACTCACTCATCCGCTCACTCACCTGCTCAGTCACTCGCTCACTCACTCGCTTGCTCAGTCACTCACTCACTTGCTCAGTCACTCACTCATTCAGCCACTTGCTCGCTCTAGCTCACTCGCTTGCTCACTCGGTCTACTCGCTCACTCTCTCACTGTCTCACTTACCTGCTCACTCACCCGCTCACTCACTCGCTCACTCACCCGCTCACTCACTCTCTCACTCACCCGCTCACTCACTTTCTTTCTCGCTCACTCATTCATATTCATTCCCTCGCTCATTCTCTCACTGTCTCACTCACCCGTTACTTACCTGCTTACTCACTCGCTGACTCACCTGCCACTCACCCGCTCACTCACCTGCTCAGTCACTCGCTTGCTCAGTCAATTGCTCACTCACTTGCTCAGTCACTCACTCATTTAGTCGCTCGCTCGCTCTCTAGCTCACTCGCTTGCTCACTCAGTTTACTCGCTCACTCTCTTAATTTGTCTCACTCACCCACTCACTCACCCGCTCACTCTCTTTCTCGCTCACTTGCTCAGTCAGTCGCTCATTCTCATTCACTTGCTCACTCATTCACTCACTCGGCTATCCACCATATTACACACATACCACATTTTAAGACCTTTCAGTACACACGTGAAATTTGTCTTAACAAAATATTGTAACCAATGCATGATTGTCTGCAGCTATATCAACCAAAGGAATCGAGAGTGGAACATTGTGGAGTCGGAAAAAGCCATGCAGGTATGGCGAATAGGCATGTAATGACGCGTTAATGAATATCATTTATATAATTTGCTATGCCATTGTGTGTAATTTGTTCACGTGATACCTGCAACCACTGGAGCTTCTACATCTACCGCAATGTGCCTTAGAGGTGGCTGGGTGGTGCAGTGGTCAGAGCACTGAGCCGGTGCTGTTGAGGTCGTGGGTTCCAATTTGGGTAGCCACCGGTGATTAAATATGAATGGTATTGTGTAACGTGTAAATACTTCGCAATGTTAAAATATAAATACGTCATAAAGAAAACACGTCTCAAAACGTACAATATGCAATTAAAGTGTCTCATCTCGGCGGTGGGCATTGACAGAGATTCGTTCTGAGAGAGCGATTGCTTGCACGAGTACGCAGATACCTTTGACACGTAAAGAAAATCTGGGCCAATGAACTCGGGCAACTAAATCTTTTGTGGGGTCTTTTGGAAGCCCACGTCGAGACAACAACATAGCAACTGTGTTTTTTTTCCTTCCCCGCAATAATGATGGCGTGCGTCGAATTCAACAGGCAGAGGTTGTAAACATGAAGAACCAGAAAATGGACCCGTTCACTCGGAGGCAGTGCAAGCCCACCATGGTGTCCAATGTAAGCACTGCACCAAGCTGAGAAAAACACACAGCGAGGGCCAGGCAGTGAGCAATGACCTTGGGACAAACACCCAGGGCTTTGGTGGTGCGTAGCAGCCCTCTGCTCATGCATCATTGACTCGGCCCCGTGAGTTTTTTATTCCCTGGCTTTCCATTCGGCGCCGCTTCGTCGTTCATTTTACCAGAAGAGGCCGATTGATGGCCCTCTCCGGATGCGTTTTGGACGATGTGCCGTGAGTTTTTTGGCACGATGTCCCGACGTTTCGTTCCACACCGCCGGGAGCTTCTTTGGCGTAAGAGAAGCTCCCAGAATGTGGAGCGGAACGTCAGACGGCGTGCCCAATGATGCACGGCACAACGCGAGAACACATCGGAGAGCCGTGCAGAGCAACCCCGAAAACACAGCCAGGAGGTGATTGAAGGTGTATGAACAGGCAATGACTAAAGCGATTAAATTAATTAATCTATGTTATCGTTATGCACCGTCGGTCATCCTTTAAATGCAGTACTCTTGGTCCATCGGTCACTGGAGTTTTAATCCCCACTTGAGAGACACGATCTTGCTTCTTGTGTCATTGTCACGAACAAAACGTGTTTTCCACGCGTTATTCATTCACTGTGGGAATGTTTAAATCACTGGGAGGCCACGTCAAGTGAGCGGATTTTTCTCTCCATTTTTGTTTCCATTCTTCATTTGTATCCAGATTTTTTCAGATTTTTATTCAGTTATCTTAAATATTTTAGTGAATAACCAATCGAGAAGATCCAAACACCTGTGGGATGGTGTACAACATAGAAACTATCCATTCCATTAGTGCTTGTAAAACATTCAAGAGTAATTAACGGCTGGGTGATTATATAACATAATCATTTTATGACAGCATATAAGCATTCGTTAATTGGCCAATAACACTTTCATATATATGGAGGACGTGTCAGTATGTAGTATGTTGAACTTCTTTCACACCGTACATAAACCACCAAGCTAATCGGCACAGTAGTTGATACCGAATCGGCAGAAAAATTGGACCAAGTGGAGCCATGTAGAGGCAGACTAGTAGGGCCCCCCAGGACGGAACCTGGTGGGAAACCAGAAGTTAAAGCGCCAAAGACAGAATTACAATTTGCCAGACCGTACGTAGCCAACAGTGCTAATCGCACAAAAGCAAATTTCGATTTAAAGCTTTCGTGACTGCAGGGATTCATCTTCTTGGTTCTTTCGGTAAAGTCATGTAGAAGGGAAGTAATAAAATAATAAAATAAAACATAATAAAATAATTCTCACGACGTTTCGGCCACAACGCAAGCAGCCGTCCTCAGGTGAAGACCTGGTCTTTATTGTGGCCGAAACGTGAGAATTATTTTATTATATTTTATTTTTATTATTTTATTACTTCCCTTCTACGTGACTTTACTGAAAGAACCAAGAAGACGCACAAAAACAGTTCTACAGAAATTCGTTTTCAATCTAGATTATTTAAAACTGCATAGCTCCAGTGACTTCATAATATCGGAAGGAAGGCCATTCCAGACGGCCGCAGAAGTGCATCTGAAAGCGCGTGATGCAGTGACCATCTTTGTTCGATGGCGAGTCAAAAGCCACTGCGAGGATGACCGGAGTTCGTAGGCTTATATTGAGTGAAGTGTAGTTGCTTAACTTTTAAAGAATACATTTTTACTTGAAGTACATCAAAGCAGAAAAATAACACGATAAATGTGTGAAACAAAATACAGAAAACTGATATACCGCGACATTCATCACATAAACACGTGTTGCGTCGAACGGTATTGTAAACAATAATACCACGCTCACCGCAGTGCACCGCGCTGCCCTGTTGACACGACGCTCTGCCCACAGGCACGTGATCCAGCCGTGCAGGCCGCGATCCGGGCTCAGCTCAACGCCAAGTACGGACAGCTGGAGTCAGACAATCCGATCGAGATTGGGCGAGCGGTGAGTCGATGCGTGATCTCTCTCCTTAAGCAGGACGTGCGCGCGGGGCCTCTTGCCACCGGGATCGGTGGCAGTGCACACTAAAATATGGTCCCCTTTTATTAAATCGCTTGTAACCCGATTACATTTCTGCACTCTGCGGTTTTTGCCAGATGCCCATTCTCTTCCCTCTCGTCTTTTTGTTTTCCTTTCCTATGCTTTGCACTCGATTGTGTTTTGTTGGTTGTCGTAACTTGTCGTAACTTTATGACCCTCCTCCACTGGACGTAAATAAACATTCAGATTTTTCCCCTCTTGCTGTCGCCTTCTCTACGCTTCTCCACCCTCCTGCACCCTCCTCCTCCCCTTGCTTAGCTCTCCAACGCCCCTTCCATTCCCCTATATATATAACAGCCGGGCATTTGCAACGAAATATTATGTCCCTGGCGGCTGTGCTGCTCGCCTGCGATACAGCACTGTGGGGAGGCCAGGGGTCGATGGCTCACACAAATTGGTGAAGCTCTCTTAGCCGTGGGCGTTCAAGTCTGGCTTGCTAGGGTATGATGACAGGAGAGCAGGTGGATCGATTTCCAACCGTTCCATCCGTGCGGTGATTGAGTATTATCCCCCTCGCGCTCGTGGCTTTTCTCCGGGTACTCCGGTTTCGTCGCACATGTCGTTCCACGTGCTGGGAGCAATAATTCTTGAGGAAGCTTCCAGCACGTTGAGCAAAACGTCGGACATCGTGCCGAACAACACCCGGTAGCGAACCAAAAACTCATGGTCGAGCTCGTTTTGTAAAATATTTATTGTTCATAATATTTTTTTTGGTTACACCAAGGAATGTTCTGACCTAATTTAATGTCCTTCAAAACCTTCCTTAATCCTACACAGTCAATCAAAATAATTTGTCCCTGAAACAAGCGTTTTAAGGTGCTAAATATTATCGTTTCAGCTCGCCGGGAAGTTTAAGAACGATTCTCACAACAAACTTTAGCAATTGGATCCACATTCTCATTTAGTTTGGCTGTGTTGGGTGGTGGAGGATGTTACGGCATTAAGCGTGGCTAGATCTTTACTAAACCTCACCCAAAAATCAAGAGTGGATCGCCCGGCGGAAAAACTACGCTCTAAGATACGTGAAGTTAATCGTGTTTCTCTTTCAGTTACTCCTACAACGGGAGGCTGGGTCGGGGGGCGGAGCCAAGGATTCCTCGGGTGCCAGGGCTCATGGAGATGAATCTGACGACCTCTTCAGGGCCCATGACTTTGACATCAAGATTGACCTCCAAGTCCCAATGACAGGTCAGCCACCAGCGGGAGTGAAGGCGCTCCGTTGAATTGACGGGAGGTGCCACCTACTCCCACATTGCTCCCACCACCACGCCCCACCATGCTCCCACCATGCTCCTACCACGCTCCCACCACGCTCCCATCACGCTCCCACCACGCTACCACCACCACCACGCTCCCACCATGCTCCCACCACGCTCCCACCATGCTCCCACCATGCTCCCACCACCACGCTCCCACCACGTTCCCATCACGCTCCCACCACGCTACCACCACCACCGCGCTCCCACCACGCTCCCACCAAGCTCCCACCACCACGCTCCCACCACGCTCCCACCATGTTCCCACCATGTTCCCACCATGTTCCCACCACGCTCCCACCATGCTCCCACCACCACCACGCTCCCACCACGCTCCCACCGTGTCCTGATGCACTTGAGCACAGCGTTCTTCATTGCAAGGTCCGTGAACCACTGACGGCCCTTAGTGGCTTTTCGTGCAGCCCCTGACGACTTTTCGTGCACCCCCTGACGTGCGGCGCTCACATTGGTGATGTCTCATCGGCGAAAGTGCCCCCCCCCCCCCTCTGAAATTAGTGGAGAACACTGAAATTGGCAAGCTTCATCCATCTTTGGGTGCGTTCCATGAATCCCACCGTTCATTTTCCAACATCCGATTGAGATGACTAGAGAGATAGGAAATGGAGTGAGGTAAAGGAAATATAGACGAACAATAGAGATGAGAGATGAAAGAGACTGATAGGTTTGTTTATGATAATTAGCTTGTTATGTTAATTAGGACCTGAATTTGAGCTCATTTATTGATGCATGAATCAGGGGCCCCTTGAGCTGCCCACAGCCTTTGCTTGATTTGCTTGTGTGCCTCGCGCTGCCGCTGCTATTGTGCTGAACTATATTGGTTAAGTTTAGGGTCCTCACGAATGAAGCTTCAGGTGTTGTCTTCCTTCGGGTTGCATCTTCAAAACACCATGCAGACAACAGCCATACTTGATCGTGCAAACACTCGAAATAACACCGGAACAATTCCGTTTTCGATGGGCCTTGTTTTATTATTGTACGTATGTTGCACTTCTTTCGCACCATACGTAGCCAACCGTGCTAATCGGAGGTGCGGAGGAAGGACGACTCAATACAATAATCAGTTCTAAAGAGATTGGTTTTCAACCCAGGTGATTTAAAAGTGCATGGCCCCAATGGCTTCCTCATATCGGAAGGACGAGCGTTCCAGACGGCTGCAGAAGCACTTTGGAAAGCGCGCGATGCGGGGACCGTCTTTGTTGGCTGGCTAGAGAAAAGTCACTGCGAGGATGACCGGAGTTTGCGTGATGTTTTATGCTCCATAACGAGATCAGCAAGGTATCGTGGTTTATTTGTGGCAAGCACTCTGTGTGCAATGAGTGCGACCGATCATTGACCACTCATTCATATCGTTCTTTACACAAAGAACTTTCAAGACCTCTGATGTAGTTTTAAATTTATCGCACGGGAGACCTGGCAGGGCGACTGAGCGATGCAAAAACATTACAATTAGCATGTAAAAATACTGCAGCAGAGAGAGCTTCAGAGACCTGCTCTCTAAGTTATTTGGCCGCCTCCACGCTGCAAACGTCTTGAAAGAGGGTACTTTAGCCTGTTAAAAGTAAAATAAAAAATGACAAGTTTTTATTTCCTGCAGCATGCTCCTTTCTTGAAGCTCCGTCTCCCTTTCCCCTCGTGCAGTCACTGACGGCCTCTCCCATCTTCTTCCCCTCACTGTGCAGAGTCCAAGTCAAACAGCGGCGTTTCCAAGCCACCTCCCGTGAAAGACGGCGGCCCTCGCCGTTCCCTCAACCTGGAAGATTACAAGAAACGAAGGGGCCTCATTTAGCCCCCCCCCCCACATGCACTCCCCACACGTTGAGCCAACAACGTCGAAGAGAAGATCATAATCGTAATGACAGTGATAAAAACAAATATTCAAAGTCGGTGTCTGCCTACTCAAGATAAGCAATGGGGGTGGGGGAGGGCAGCTCTCAACTTCGCTGGTGATTCTGGTCCAGTGGGGTTGGTGGGCAAACGCCACGTTACCTTGGCAGGGCACATCGAAATTATGTACACTGTTGAACTTGCCATGAAGTGGACACTGATGATCTCCGTAGGGACGATGGGGGTGAGTTACGGAGGCCCACTGCCCAGTTTTTGAAGTGATGACCTTCCCGTTACAAGTTTTTGCTCGAGCCACTGTGCCACCCGGCTGGATGGTGATCATCATAACGATGATTATTAATAATGAGCTGTACCTTATTCTCCAAATGTCAACGCCCTGCCTAATGTGTATGGTGGATAAACTTGTTCATATTATAAAGCCTGTAACATTCTCTTACTTTAAAGTGTGTTTATTTTTGTTTTGGATTGTTCTATTTTGTAGAGAATTCAAATTTTTATGTCAAAATAGCACCCATGGGTTAACCTCATTTGTTTAATTGTATTTCTTGTACACAAGGTGTTAAAACAAAATCTAAGCCTGCAATAACGGCTCGGAATTTTTTATATAATTCACAAACTCCGTGCAGTTTTATACTTAACCTAAGAAGTATGAACGTCATCTACAGAGGTTTGTTCTATAATTTGAGTGTGTGTGTGCGCGCCGCGTGTTCCCCGTGTAAAGTCCCCCTTGACTAGTAAGCTTGTATAATGTGATTGCTGTAACACTCTTTGATTGATTCTCTATATTGTTCTAGTTTTGTGTCTGTGTCTTTACAATGAGAGGGCGAGTGTGCTTTTTTTGCGGAATGGGCATGTGTATATGGGAAACCCGCTCATACGCACACCACGGGTGGGGAGAGGGGGAAATGAAATGAAATATCGGTGAAGATGGGAACATTATGATGGCTCTCTCGTCTTCTCTAAGCCACGTACATAAAACTTGCTCTCTCTCTTTTTTTTGAAAAAATATCAATACACTGCAATGCAATGAAAAGCTTCAATTGTGATTTCACTGCATAGTGCAGTGGCTTGGGCTGTCATTTATTACGACAGTATTCAAAACAATCTGCCCCCCCCTCCCCCCGAGTTCTGGGGCTGCTGGTTGA
>NW_026890690.1:0-28079 GCF_015708825.2 Lethenteron reissneri | reverse complement strand
CCCCCCCCGGCAGCTCTGCCTGCTGGCCTGCCAGGATCAGATGGAGGGCGTTCTGGGGGCGAGCCTCCCGCAGGCTCAACAGCTGCAGCAGCAGCAGCAGGGCTCCCCGCAGTCACCGAGTGGCGTGGACGAGCTCGACGTGGCCGGCACCCCCACGGACGTACGGGACGTCGCGCTCTGACCGCACCCGCTGGTTTGTGGGGGGGGGGGGAGAGGCGTTCTCCGCGACCCGTCCCGACGACGATCCTCCCGGCGACAACGAAAATCCAGGAGAGAAGAAAGTCAACGGCGGTGCAGCCCTTGTGCTTTAATGTTTCCATTGAAGAGCTTTTACCCCCCCCCACCCCCCGCCCTCTTTTGCCTTGAACTCCTGCAAGAAAACGAATATGAAAAGGTGGAAGGCAGGAAGAGAAAGACATTTAGTTGAATGACTCTTTGGTTCTTTGGTAAAGTGACGTGTAAAGAGAAAGTAATAAATTAAATACTAGCATACTACGACGTTTTGATTGCAACACAAGCAATCGTCATCAGGTATAAATGAAATAGAAACACAAATCTCGTATACTTAGAAATGTAATACAACAGAGAGTCGGATAACATAACAGTCAACACCCTACCAGTCACGTATAAAGATAAAATAATAAATAAAATACTAGCATACGACACAAGCAATCGTCATCAGGTGTGAAATCCACAGCAGGAAATTTTAAATTTTATTTTGAAACCACAGCAAGAAATTATCACATTTTCTTGCTGTGGATGATTGCTTGTGTTGCAGTCGAAACGTCGTGAGAATTGTATTGTTTAATATTATTGTTGTTTTATTATTTCCCTTCTACGTGACTTTACCAAAGAACCAAGAATATGAATCCCTGCAGTCACGAAAGCTTTAAATCAAAATTTGTATAATCTCTTGCTTAACGTTAAAATGTACACGAAATATATTTCACGATTATACGAACAATTCGTATGACATTACTCTTGTTGTTAGCTTGCCACTGAATTTCGTTGGTTGTTTCCCTATCATCGGTCCGGGAAGACGTCTAGCCAAGCAACGTTTACACCTTAATTGAGTAGACAAGAACTGTCACAACAGAGAGGAGTGTACAGTATGTATAAAGAGCAGCTTCTAAGAGGCGTAGATTGCTGAGAATTGCGGAGAAAGTGATTGTCGGTAAGTTGCGATGTTTAAGGATGTAGGTAAAGTCGACCAGAGTTTTGCAGACTGGAAGGTTTTTGAGGGTCATACGAATAGTTTTGCTTTGAAGTGGCCATTCTTTTCACGTTTAAATCATCAGTTCGTGTGTTTTTTTGTTATCATTTTGTACTTCAATTGACGGTTTAAATTTGGGCCGATACTTTTTGCATCCATTCTGGTGAGATGTATTTTGCTAAGCCGTGTGCGTGTTAATATATGCTGAGTGTTAATGTGCATAGGCTTTCGTGGCCAATGCTACGATTGATAACTGGTCCAAAATTCTCATTTTTTTGGCTTTTCAACGTGATCGATTTCGTAAAACGAAATTGGCACATTTTCCCACGCGACGGCTTGATTTTCATTGGCGAATTTTACGAATAACGTGAACCCCCTGTAATAAATCGGCGCGTTCTGTTTACGTGACAGCAACCTTACTAAGTGTGGCTGTATCGGGTGGGGTGGGGGTACGACACGTTTACACGATCTCACGCAACAAAACGTTGCCACAGTTGAACAAGTCGCGTGCCAAATGCAGTGGCGGCTCCTGCAAAATCTCTCAGGGGGGGCAAATGTCTGGATGATTGATAAGGATAAGGTCCACCCATGCAATGAATAAATTAACAGCTTAAGCATGTAAAGGCAACTTCACTTCTTTAATATTAATGCAAAATAAAGTGACTCTTACAATACATCTTGTTTGTTTATATACTCACTATTAAAACAAACCACTCAAGTTTATTTTATTAAAGATTCCACTAGGTAGCGATAAATTATATTGTTGGATGAAACGTGCTTACGTATGATGACGTAAGCACGTATGATGACGTAAGCACGTTAGGGCTTGCCCTTCCGGAAGCCATAGATAATGCATTGGAGCGCCCCCGTTCGAAAAAAAACATCTTTGAATGTAAGTCTATGGGGCCACTCGGGGCGATTCTCAGCCGGAGTGAAATCGCCCCAAAAGAGGCGGTACTCCACAGAACGTGACATGACGCTGATTGGACTATATCCAGAGGCTGCACAGTGACGGCTAGCGTGACTCTGTGGTTGAATGACATTGGTGGTGCGTCGCCCAATCGCCCTAATGAAGAAACCGCCCCTGGCCAAATGACTGTTTTGGTAATCGTTCTATCTTCCCCACGTTACCACGCACGCTTGCGCCTGTTCAACTTGTCGGTCGTGCAGGGTACAATAATGAATTTTTGGTCCGAAGTTGAACCGTACTGAGAACGGGGTGGTTGGGGGGGGGGGGGCGTATTGTACAAGTCTGGCAAGTTGACTGGTGGAGGAGCATTTGCTGCTTGCAATGGAATCAATTGTGGACAAAAACATTGGGGGCAGGGGCAAAACACATTCACAGCTGGTATATATATGTAATATTGTAAATTACGGCGGGAGACACTTGACGGGTAGCACACTTTATTAACACTTTCCCTAGCCACAATAACACGTGTGGACAACTACAGCTCACGCTACACGTTCCACCCGGCTACACACACACGGGCTCTCCAGCCCCGTAGCTTCCAGGGGAACTCCCAGACCCACCCCAGCTGGGGTATGGATCACGACCACTGGGTCCCGCAGCCCGGCCCTCACAAGGACGTCTGGCCGCGGGTCCCAAGGTCCCGCCTCTGAGCCACACAGGGTCCCGGCCCTTACAAGACAGCGGGGCTAGGGGTCTCAGGGCCCTATCTCTTCCTCCTCCGTCTTCCGTCTTCACTGGTTACCAACTCCCTGAGCGCCCACGCGCATCGCCTTTTATAGTCCTCCGCTCCCGAGGAGACGGAGCCTATGCGGACCACGATGTGAGCACCCACTCTAGTTGACCAATCACCACGCGTACCACACGATCCCTTTTGCCAGCGCGTGTCACCACCACATAACCAATCACCACGCGCTGCCACATGATCCCTCACTGTCAGCGCGCGTCACCAATACACAGCCAATCACCACGCGCTGCCACACGATCCCTACTGCCAGCGCGTATCACCACTACATCACCCCCTCCCACATAGCTCGCAGCCGGCCCGGCTGCCAAAAAAAACCCCACTCCCCAAGTGTGCCCCGTAACATAACCATAATGCAACACAACAACACAACACAACGACGTTAACCAGTAACAACAACGAACTATGTACAAACCGACGAGTAACACAATAAAAGTTATTTTGAAAAGACCGACGTGTCCAGTGTCTCCTCGACTCCCGATCCCCCTCCCGCTTGCTCCTTGAACGGAACAATAGAGCGGTCGAACGGACGGGGAACGCCGTGACGAGACGATCCGGCCAACTCATCCCGCACCTCCACCTCATTTATTGGTCAGGAAAAGTGGCGCAATCTAGCGCGAGTCCGCCTGGCCGGTCCGTCGTACGGGACGGGACGCTGTTGACCGTCCGGTGGCTCCGGCAGCCCAGGAAGGCACCGTTCGGGCCTGGAAGAACCGCCCGTGCCGCGGGGATCCGGTCGCCGGTGGTCGGCAGCCGTCAGTTCCGAGACACCTGGGAGCGGATCAGGCGAAAACATGTGAGGATCAGGCGGAGACATTTCCCTCCCCGGGTCGTCGGTCACATCACATGCTCGGTCCTCACGACATAAAGGAAGGCCATATGGTGGCGAGAACGGTTTCAGCCGGGAGGGGTGAACGTACCAACGGCGCTTTCCCCATTTTATCTGAACACACTGGGGGCGTGCAACCCGCACGACCTCCACGGGTCCCCGCCATGGCCTCAATAATTTAGGCGACGTAGCCAAAGGTGCATGAGGGCAGTGCAGCCAGGCCCTATCGCCCGGTTTCCAATCGTGCACGGACACCTTCCGTGCACGCAAGCGCTCGTTGGCGATTTGGCGAGACCTTGAATTTAGCCGTGCGGCCTCCCGTGCCTCGGCCAGTTTTGCAATGTTAAATTTAATATGGTCGGCCAACTTGGAATTAGGCCGTGGCACGGAAAGTCCCAGCTGAGTCTCCATGGGCGGATCGGCCTCCCGACCGTACATCAGATAAAATGGGGAAAATCCCGTAGCTGCATGGGGGGCCATCCTGTACGCGGCGAGGACCCCCGGGACCTGCAAGTCCCAGTCAACCTGTGCCTCGCACACCTGCTGGCACAACATGGAAGTTAAAGTTCTGTGGAGTCGCTCCACCATCCTGTCAGTCTGTGGGTGGTACGGGGAGGTACGCACCTTTTTTGTACCCAAAAGGTCGCACACCTCCTGCAGCAATTTGCTCGAAAAATTCTTCCCCTGGTCGGTCAGCAAGCGTTCGGGAGCACCTTTGTCCAAGACGTAGCCCTGGACAAAGGCGTCCGCCACGGCCGCCGCCGACTGGTTGGCGAGTGGCCACGCCATAGGCCATCGAGTAAAGTATTCCACACCAACCAACAGGTACTTGTTACCCCTAGGCGTGACTGGAAAGGCCCCAAAATATCCAGCGCAACGAGCTCGTTAGTGCGCGAGACCTGAATGGACTGCAGCGGTGGATTTGGCGCAACGGGCGGTGGTTTCCGTTTGGCACAATCCACACACCCTTCAGTATATTAACCACATCGCTCCCCATCCCCGGCCAATAATAGTCAAGCTGGAGCAAAGCGAGCGTTTTGTTTACTCCCAGATGCAAGAGGCGTTCGTGTGCGGCCAGAACAACTTTGCCCCGCATAGCGGAAGACACGACGAGTGCATGCCGCCGGGACATATTGTCCCATCTCATTAGCAGGCCCTGCTTAAGCAACCAGGAGCCAGCTCGCTTCTGACCTTCCTCGGGACCCCCCGCCCTGCGACGCAACGCGAGCAGGGAGCTGTCAGCCATCTGGAATCGGCCCCACTCAACGAGAGACAGTGAAAGTAGCGAGTCCCCGCCCGCAAGAGTAGCGGGAACGTCAACCAACGGTGCATTCGCGGCCGCGACCAACTCACCCTCGGGTACAGCACCAGGCGGTTTACAGCGCGCCGACCCCATCAAGCACGCACATTCGGGACGAGGCGACAACCGCGACAGGGCATCCGCGTTGGTGTGGCGCAACCCCTTACGGCAAGTGGTCGTAAATTGATAGTCCTGGAGGACCTCCAACCACCGTGATAATTGGCCCGAGGGTTGGGCGACCCTTAATGCGTACTGACGCCGCGTGGTCCGTCCGGACCGTAAAATGACGGCCGTAGAGATAAGGTCTAAATTGCTGTACAAAAAAAACAATAGCCAGCAACTCGCGACGGGTCATGCAGTAGCGCTGTTCCGCTGGCGATAAAACCCTGCTACCATAGGCGACCACCCGTTCGACTCCCCCAACGACCTGTGAGAGCACCCCCCCAATGCCCGTGTTACTAGCATCAGTATCCAGCAAGAAGGGTCTCGTAAAATCAGGGTAACATAAGGGCGGGGCACCCACCAAGGCGTCCCGAAGGGAGCAGAACGCGGCCTCCTCCTCTGGCCCCCATCGAAACCTGACCCCTTTGGCTGTCAGAGCATGCAAGGGTTTGGCAATGGTGGCGAAATGCTCAACGAATCGGCGGTAGTAGGAAGCAAATCCAATGAAACTGCGGACCTCGGTAACCGACGTGGGCGTCGGCCATGAACTGACACAATTTGTCTTCGCGGGATCGGTGGAGATCCCCGAAGAGTCGACAACGTGGCCCAAGTACCTTACGGATTTCCGAAGCAGGTGGCATTTAGCCGGTTTAAACTTCAACTTAGCCGATCGCATCCGCAAGAACACCCCCTTAATCGCTGGAGGTGTTCCTCGAAAGTTCTACTGAAAACAATGACATCGTCAAGGTTGCACTCCGCATCTACGACGGTGCAGGCGTTGGCGGCGTGCACAATTCACATTCCTCCCGGCTCTCAGATGTTAGTTCCCCTCCGGTTTCGTAAACCCCTTGATTACGACGCGTTCATGGGGGGTGCTGTGATCGGGCCTTCGCGTTCAGCTGAGCGGGTGTCGGACCTTGTGTGTGCACAAACGCTCGTGCGAAGCGACCACGACCCCTTTATCCAGGTCCTTAACGCGGGATTGGAAACGGCCGTTATCTGTCAGGGAATGGTGCTTGCTCACGCGACGCCAGCCCCGCCAGAAGATGTGATCGTGGGTCACGTAGGGGGCGAGTCCTCTTCCGTTGCCAAGCCAGGTCCTGACACAGGATGGCTCGACGCGCTTTGCTCCACTTCTGCCGATTTGTCACCATTACAGCATGCTAAATTACGCACGCTGCTGAGCGATTTCGCCGACGTTTTCAGTCAAAGCAAATTCGACATTGGCTGCACTAAATTGCTAAGCCACCACATCGACATGGGTGATGCCGCTCCAATTCGTCAAAACCCATTCCGGTTGAGCCCGGCCGAAAATGAACATGTACGGGTGGCCGTCAACGATATGTTGGCGGCCGATGTCATTGCGCCATCAAATAGCCCATGGGGGGCGCCGATCGTTCTTGTTAAGAAGCACGACGGGAGCCTCCGCTTTGTGTTGACTTCAGGAAACTTAATAAGATTTCTGTGGCCAACGCCTACCCGCTTCCCAGGATGGACGAGTCGCTCGATGCCTTAGCAGGTGCGCATTACTTCTCCACCTTGGATCTCCTCTCGGGGTTTTGGCAGCTACCCCTTGATGACGCATCCAAACCTGCTAGGCCATCCTGCCCGCCGCTCCAATCCATTAACGTTTCCCGGGTCAATGAGATCGTCGCATTGGATATTTTGGGTCCGTTTCCCGCTACTCCTCGGGGTAGTAAGTACCTTTTGGTTGGGGTCGAATATTTTACCCGATGGGCCATGGCCTGGCCACTCCCCAACCAGTCTGCAGCAGCCATTACGGAGGCCTTTTTCCAGGGCTACGTCCTGGACAAGGGTGCTCCCGAACGCCTGCTGACCGACCAAGGGAAAAATTTATCTTCCACCCTGTTGTGGGATGTGTGCAACCTGCTAGGGACACACAAAATTCGCACCTCGCCATATCACCCCCAGACTGACGGTATGGTCGAGCGATTACATAGGACACTTACCTCCATGCTAAGCCACCAGGTGTCTGAGTCACAGACTGATTGGGATCTCCACATACCTGGTGTCTTGGCCGCCTATAGAATGGCACCCCATGCTGCCACGGGGTACTCGCCATTCTATCTTATGTATGGTAGGAGGTTTGCCCCCAAATCGACGTACAATTGCGCATTAAACAGCCCGCACCTAAGGCTAAGATTGCCGACCACATCCGTGCTAATGTGTGTCGTCTCGTGGATGCCCGGGAGGCTGCTCAAAATAACTCAGAAGCCCGTCAGCTTGCCAACGAGCGGTTGCGGAACCTCCGCACGTCCCGCCACGTTTGGGTAGAAGGGGACCGCGCCTGGCTCCACTGCTCGCAGGTACCATTGGCTACTTCCTCAAAACTGCTTAAGCCTTGGAGAGGCCCGGTTGTTATTATTCGCGTTCTCCGCCCGCAGTGTGTCAGGATCCAGCATGGCAAGCGACGTTGGTTCGTGCACCTCACGTCTAAAACCTTACATTCAACCCTACACACCTCCTTCACTTCTCCGGGGCCAAGAGCGCGACACGTCTGACGAGCCGCGCCGCGATGATGCTGCTTCTAACTCTCGGGCAGGTCCCGCTGTCCCGCCCTCAGGTGCCTTGGGAATGAAATCCGCCACGGCCGACCAAGCGGGAACAAGCTTGCCCGCGGGATCAGCAACCCAGGACACAAGCGCAACAGCGGGTCGTCGGTCCCCTCCCGCCTCCGTAGCGACCGATGGACCTGCCACTCGGACTCGCTCAAAACTCAAACGATTTTCATGACCCCCGCCCACGAATTCTCGTCCCAACGCGACGCCACTCACCTTGCCATCATGTATAGTGGGCGATTGGGGCGTGCGTTCATCCTGCATATATGTGTTTATACAGTGTTGTTCTGCATCGGTGGCCTGGAATTTTTTTTTATATACGCGTGACCACAGGAGGGGGAGAGGCGCTTTCTTCTCGTTTTTTTTCTTGATTTGTCACACACTCATTCTGATGGGTAACAAATTTTATTGTACAATTGTATTTTTTTTGACAGCCGGGTCGGCTCGAGGCTACGTAGAGGGGGGTAATGTAGTGACATAAGAAGGGAGGGGCTGCTGGGGGCTCTGGGACCCTGGGTGGGCCAGGCGCTTAAGTCTCTTGGCGTCAGGCGTTGGGTTCCCAGGCGCTTAATCCCCTTGGCGCCGCCAAAGGGGGGGGCTGTGTGTGCTCTGTGGGATATCTGGGGGCGCACACGGCCCCACCCCTCATTGGGGACTGGGCATAAAAGGGGAGCTCCCTGGACGATCAGGGCCAGTCGTAGCTCAAGACCCAAGACCACGACCAGCCATCTGAAGACCCTGGGATGTTGTGAGAGCGAGTGGTGGGACTCTGGAACTCCCGACTCTACGAACTTGTGAGGGCGAGTTCCAAAGCGTAGCCAGAGTAGAGTATCTAGGCCAGGGGTCGGCAACCTATGGCTCCGGAGCCGCATGTGGCTCTTTACGGGCTGCTTCTTGACGATATGTACGTATGTACATAGATGCATTGCGGCTCTTGAAATACTGAATTTTGTACCGAATTGGAAAGAAATGGCTCTTCTTGTTATTTTGGTTGCCGACCCCTGATCTAGGCTGTGTACCTAGGCTGTGTACCTAGGCTGTGTACCTAGGCTGTAACAGAGTATCAGGCCTGTTGGAGTGTTGTATTGTAATAAAGAAGTTACCTCTACAAGTGTCTCCGGAACCCGTTACACACACACTAGCAATCTAAAGCAACGCAGTAAATTCAAAGAAGCAATGTTCTAAAGCCAACAGCCAGTCAACTTTAATCTTCGCCAGACACTTCACCACGGCCAATGCGCCAATATAAATTCCGCAACATTTAATGCTGCCTTGTGAAATACAAACACAACTCAATTAAATTGTCATGTCCATGCTCATTTCAGATTAAGACCGGTCGCACAAAAGCACCCATTTCAGGAGACAATTTAAAGTCCGACTTAACAGACATGTTTTACCTTCACTCATTAGACTAAAGTTCAAAACTTTCTTTAAAATTATAAACGTCTAAAGTGTTCAACCAAACGCGGTGTATACCTTGTGTACACACCATAAACATTGCAAGAATCGCGTATCAATTAACAAAACCCACATGCAGACTTTTTGGTTCTTCCGGTAAAGTCACGTAGAAGGGAAATACTAAAACATCATAAATTACAATTCTCACCACGTTTCGGCCACAACGCAAGCAGCCGTCCGCAGGTGAAGAACAGGTCTGTCGGAAAGACAGCGTCTGAATGAAACACCACCAGGTTTGGCAGCGTATATTGCTGTGTATATTGCTGCCAAGCTTGGTGTGTTCATTCAGACGCTGTCTTTCCGACACACCTGTTCTTCACCTGAGGACGGCTGCTTGCGTTGTGGTGAAGAACAGGTCTGTCGGAAAGACAGACGCTGTCTTTCCGACAGACCTGTTCTTCACCTGAGGATGGCTGCTTGCGTTGTGGCCGAAACGTCGTGAGAATTGTATTTTATTGTTTTTATTATTTTATTATTTCCCTTCTATGTGACTTTACCGAAAGAACCAAGAAGATGAATCCCTGCAGTCACGAAAGAATCTTTAAATCGAAACCCACATGCAGTCCTTAACGTAACGTTTCTTCAGACCCAACAACATTTTTTTTTTCAAATCAAACAAACCCCCAATATGTGTACGCTCTGGGTGGGAGCTGTGGTTCTCTGCAACCTGCAACAACAACAGCAGCAGCAGCAGCAGTGAGCGGCATTAGCGACGTCAAGAAGCAACACGACAGATCGTGGTCAAACCCCGCAAAGGGCTGGATTGTCACTTGGAGAATTGCCGATTGTGGCCGACATTTCTCCGCGCCATCCAATCTCTAACGTGGGGCACGAGAGCGTTGACAAGCGACTGCCGTTTGAAACAAACTCCTCCACATCTTTATCTCACCGGGTGAGACCCACGCAGCTGTGTGAGCGCTCGTTGATTTAGAAGAGTTGTTCACGATGTAATACGCTAATTGTATCGCACTGGTCAACAAACAAAATAACAACATGTAGTTCTGGCCTGGACTTTTGCAGTTGTTCTGGACTAATTTCAGGGTGCCGATTTCCAAATCTGATCTCAAGATTTGCTCTATCACATCTCATTTTTAAATCCTTTATATTAAGTATGCTTGCTTGCTTGCGTGCTTGCGTGCTTGCTTGCTTGCTTACGACCGTGCAAATCTTTCGGTCGTTTTTTAACCCACTTCCCGTGATCCAATCGAGCTGACATTTTGCACACAGACTCGTTGTGCGAGACAATTAATGTTTTTGAAAAATTTTTTCCAAAATTTTACACTGTTTAGGGAAAACAAATTAAATATTTAATTACCAATTGCTTAATACTGGCAGACAATCATCTGACCCATAGGTGGCAGCCATCTCAAGCCAGAGGACGAGAGGACTCTAGCCGCCACGCATATAAAGGATTTATAGTGAAAAACTTTGTTTTTACGGGTTATACTTATTATGCTATCGGCATACCCCATGAAATGGTCTCTCTCTGATCCTCCACGGAGCAGCGTGTTCTCACGGGGAGAACCTCACAAGCAACATCAACAGACTTCCGTTATCGTGTTGCAGAGAGCCGCCCTCACCTGCCGGGAAGACAGCGTCTGAATGAACACCGCCAGGCTTGGCAGCATATATTTAAGCTGGGTTAGAGGAGAGCGCCTTGACAAAGTAATTTGCATATCACATATCAACAGAGGAATGTAGTTTATTTGTGGAAAATTCCGATATGGGATTAGTCACTACTTGTGGAATGTGTAGGAGGTGGGCGGGGGGTTTCAAAGTCATATTATGCAGGATTAGCAGCATCGAAGGGAGGGAGTAGGGGTAGCATTAATAAAGGGAAGGAATCATATTCTTAGGTTTTTTCGGTAAAGTCGCGTAGGTAAAAAAATTAAAATTATAAAATAAAAATCACGACGTTTCGGAGGCAACACAAGCTTCCGTCTTCAGGTGGAACCGTCACAGCCACGACAGCTGTATCAAGTAAATGTAATCTCGTAAATGTAACTCTCATTTACTTGATACAGCTGTCGTGGCTGTGACGGTTCCACCTGAAGACGGAAGCTTGTGTTGCCTCCGAAACGTCGTGATTTTTATTTTATTTTACTTTTATTAATTTTAATTTTTTTACATACGTGACTTTACCGAAAAAACCTAACAATATGAATCCTCGCAGTCACGAAAGCTTCAAATCTAGAAAGGGAAGGAATGTTAATAGTACGGTAGCTGCAGCAGCTAAGCCACCACGTAAAAAAACGTAAATTTAAACTACATCAGTGTCATCAATATACTAAATATACTCTCCAAACAGGTCCCTGCGGGGTGGGCTGGTAGGAGCAAACAAATACGATACGAAGGGAGAGTTTGAGGCCTAGTTTTAGGCTTTAGGCCTAGCTGTAGGCTTTAGGCCGCTGTGAGTTAATTTTTAATTTAAATGTTTTAATTAAAAACTATCTCAGGGAATTATAAGGGAATGTGACACTTGTTTAGCCAGGAAAGCCTCACTGAGTCTAAAGGTTTTTGTAGGGTCCTGCCAAGTGTTTGCAGTAGGGGGCGATGTTGCTACACCTAATCGGACATCGGACGGACGGACGATATAATCTATTGTAGGCTGGTCCACTTCGTTCATACCAGTATAAGCCGAGCTACTGTCACCGTCACCGCGGTCGTCACCTGTCTAGGCTGGACCCGGCCGGCGGAGGAGGAGGAGGCTGCCCCCCCCTCCCCCCCCCGGCGGCTTTGGGCGCGACCGTAATTATAAACTACATCAGTATCACAATATACTAAATATAGTCTCCAATAAGCTGAGCTGTCACCGTCACCGCGGTCGTCACCTGTCTAGGCTGCACCTCGGCCGGAGGAGCAGGAGGAGGCTGCCCCCCCCCCCCCCCCGGCGGCTTTGGGCGCGACCGTAATTATAAACTACATCAGAATCATCAATATACTAAATATACTCTCCAATAAGCTGAGATGCTGTCACCGTCACCACGGTCGTCACCTGTCTAGGCTGCACCTCGGCCGGAGGAGGAGACTGCCCGCCCCCCCCCACCGGCGGCTTTGGGCGCGCACGGCCGCCCGTCCCCCCCCACAGGGCCCCGCGTCGGCGGGAGCGGCGGAGCGAGCGACGTGGAGAGGTCCGCCCCGAACGTCGCCACATTCAGGCGCCGCTGCTCCGCCAACGTCACGCGGCAGTTCCTGGCGGGAGGAGGAGGAGGGGGGAGGGGCGGGGGTGGGGGGGTGAGCACGGCTGGTCAGAGGTCGCAGACGGGTTTTGATTTCTTACCCGTACCCGGCCGCACCAGGGTCGCAAACGGGTACCCGTACCCTACCCGTACCCATACCCTACCCGTACCCTACCCGTACCCTACCCGGAATGAGTGACAAACGGTGACTCACCAGTGACTCACGGCCTACCCGTACCCGGCCGCACCAGGGTCGCAAACGGCTACCATTGGAACCTCATTTGCCAGCAAAAAATATTATAATTGTTTTTTTACCCTTTTATCTGGCAACAAAACTGACACCTTTATTACAAGGAGTCATGTTTGCATAGACCACAATACCTGCAGCCGTAATGCGTCATCTGTTCCAACCCATGTGAGACCAGGCTCTAAGGAAAGCTGTCTCGGGTATGGACCAATCAACTTCAAGGACAGTGCATATATTATCAGAGTTATGTTTTTTTTTTGCATTCTGACCGCAGGTATTGTGGTCAATGCAAACACGACTCCTCGTAAAAAAGGTGTCAGTTTTGTTGACAGATAAAAGGGTAAAAAAACAATGATCATATTCTGCTACTGCTGACAAATGATGTTCCAATGGTCTAAACCTGACATCAGAGAGGTCTCTGCACGGCTCCACGCCATCCTGCGTCTAGACAAATGTTCGTCTGGTGCCCAGTCAAACAGTTGCACGTCTTTCTCTTATTCTCGGGGCTGGGATTTTTTCCGAATCAAGTGCAACTACGTAATTCACGCGGCGTGCATTTTTTTTTTGGGTGCGCCGATTCAAGTTAACGTCACACATTTTTGCGACGCCCAAAGTTTCCAGATGTGCCAGGAACGGCACAAACAATTTGCCCAAGCTCTGTCATCCTATATGGGATGGTTAGGCCAACTCCGTTTGTGAGTTTCTATACACGAGGTGGGGGGTGGGGGGGGGGGAACAGCAACACCATCTCCGCACAGACGGAGACGGAGCCCGCTTGCTGTACTGCCACCTCCCCCATCGCCTCCCCCAGGCGTTGCACTTGAAGGCGAGAGTAGATCCAACAAGAACACACACACCACCACGAGCGAGGCGGCAGAGACGGACATTACCTCGCCCGCCGTCTTGGAAATGTTGTCAAAAAAGCTCCTGTTTTGTCGTAGAAGCAGCCGTCCAGGAAGACGGGGGAGCTCGTGGCGGGACCCCTCAGCTTGTCCGCTGCTCAAGGGGAGACACCAACGGCAGAAGTGAGGGGGTTGGCCGGACAATTAAACACACAAAGATCCGCCCCCCCCCACCCAACCCAGACTCACTGGTCAACACACATTCAGCACGCTGTCTCCTCACAGACCTGGTCTTCGCCTGAGGACGGCTGCTTGCGTTGTGGCCGAAACGTCGTGAGAATTATTTTATTGTTTTATTTTATTATTTTAATACTTCCTTCTTACGTGATGACTTTACCGAAAGAACCAAGAAGATGGTCAACACACTTTATTCTGGCATAAGGTATTCCAACGGTTTTTAAAGGTAATTTAGTAGTCAACATCTCCTAGCCACCGTGATGATGATGATGAGAGAAACACACAAACTCCAAATATACAGCAGCAGGCATCGTCAGGGTTGGGATCGAACCCACGCCCTCCTGCACACCAGGCGAGGTAGTTAACATCTCATAGCCACGTGATGATGACAAGTTTGCAGTCGGTACCACATTGGGAAGTGTGTCAAAATTGAGTGACAAGATTTCTATTTATGAGATCTCTTTTACCAGTGGCAAAATATAGTAGTAGGTTTTTACCCTTTTAAACTGGTACAAAACTGACACCTTTATTCAAGGCATCATGTTTGCAATAACCACAACACAAGTAGTCAAAAAAGCAAAGCAAAAGAAGCAACTCTGATAATGACAGGACAGTGCATATTATTATCATCAGAGTTGCTTCTTTTTGTTAGCTTTTTTGACTACTTGTGTTGTGGTTATTGCAAACATGATGCCTTGAATAAAGGTGTCAGTTTTGTACCAGTTTAAAAGGGTAAAAACCTACTACTAAGATTTCTATTGTGACGATACGGCAGCGGAGGACGAAGTGAGTTGTTGAGTGGCGGCAGCGTGTGAGTGAGTGAGTGCCCCCACCCCAGTATGACGCAGCTTTACCAAGTTTGCAGTGGGTACCACATTGGGAAGTTTCTAAAAATTGAGTGACAAGATTTCTATTTTGACGATACAGCAGCAAAATTAAAATTAATCGAAACGTCGTGATTTTTATTTTATTTTACTTTTATTAATTTTAATTTTTTACCTACGTGACTTTACCGGAAAAACCTAAGAATAATAAGAGTGACAAGATTTCTATTTTGCCGACACAGCAGCAGAGGAGGAAGTGAGTTGTTCGGCGAGTGCCCCACCTTCTCTCCGCTTGGCGTTCCTGCCCCGGAACTCCCTGTCCAGCGCCTCGCGGTCCAGCTTCGCGTTGGCGCTCGCAAAGTCAAACTCCGCGTCCAACTCAACGCAGCTCCGGGGCCCCACGGGGAGTCTGGGCGGCAATCCGCTTCGTGCTCCGACACCGTCGCTGCTGACGCTGGGGGGACGTCTGCACCCCCCGCTCCACCGTGGCGCTCTTCCTCGCGGCTGTGGGAGATAGTGCAGCTGCGTGTGAGTGAGTGTGTGAGTGTGTGTGAGTGTGTGTGAGTGGTGTGAGTGTGAGTGTGTGTGTGAGTGTGTGTGAGTGTGTGTGTGAGTGTGTGAGTGTGTGCGTGTGTGCGTGTGTGCGTGTGTGTGAGTGTGTGTTTGAGTGTGTGGTGTGCGTGTGTGTGAGTGTGTGTGTGCGTGTGTGTGAGTGTGTGTGTGAGTGTGCGTGTGTGTGTGTGTGAGTGCGTGTGTGTGAGTGTGTGTGAGTGCGTGTGTGGTGTGTGTGCGCGTGTGTGTTTTTCACTATAAATCTTTATATGCGTGGCATCGGTTTTTTTTTTATTCATTTCTGTTTTTCTTGAGTAAGAGTTTCATTTTTATCACAGTGGTATTTTAAATTAAATATGAAATTTTTTTTTACCTAAAAAGTGTAAAAATTTAGAAAAAAATGTTTCATCACGAAAATAAATTGTCACGCACAACGAGTCTGTGTGCAAAATGTCAGCTCGATCGGATCACGGAAGTTGGGTTAAAAAACGACCGAAAGATTTGCACCGATCGTAAGCGCGCCAAGCAAGCAAGCGAACTTAATATAAAGGATTAAACAAGTATAACCCGTAAAACTAAGTTTTTCACTATAATCCTTTATATGCGTGGCGGCTAGAGTCCTCGCGTCCTCTGGCTTGAGATGGCTGCCACCTATGGGTCAGATGATTGCATGGCAGCATTAAGCAATTGGTAATTAAATATAATATTTTGGCCTAAAAAGTGTAAAATTTTGGAAAAAAATTTCACGAACATTAATTGTCACGCCACAACGAGGTCTGTGTGCAAAATGTCAGCTCGTTGCATCACGGGAAGTGGGTTAAAAAAACGACCGAAGATTTGCACGGTCCTAGCGCGCAAGCAAGTGGAACTTAATATACAGGATTTAAATAAAAAAACATCGGATTTCCGTACGACGTCAGGATAAGCTCCGTTAGCGAGCACCTGCAAAGGCTGCTGGCCGCAAGAGGGGGGCGGCGGGCGTACAACGCCCGGACCACCTTTGCATCCCCAGCGGTTACCGCGCCGCTCGTACCTGTGGCTCCTCCGTGTGCAGGCCGCCGCCGCTTCCGCCGGGTCCCGCACGAGCCGCGGCTCCGCGCGTGCCGCTCCCGTGGCCGCCGCGGGCCTCCGTGCTGCGTGTCCCGCTGGGGGCTGGCGCCCCGTGGTGGCGAGGAGGACTGGTACGGGGGCGAGGGTGGGTGGTCACGCAGCGACGGGATCAATCGTAGCGTTGTCCCAGTAACAACAAATATGATAATTGTTTTTTTTTATCCTTTTATCTGGCAACAAAACTGACCACCTTTTTTACAAGGAGTCATGTTTTGAGTTTGTGCGCCTTTTGGAGCATCTGGTCCCAACACCATGTGAGACTGTCCTCTAAGGAAAGCTGTCTCGGGTGTGGACCAATCAACTTCAAGGACAGTGCACATTATCAGAGTTATGTTTTTGTTTGCATTCCAACTGCAGGTATTGTGGTACTATGCAAACATGACTCCTTGTAAAAAAAAGGTGTCAGTTTTGTTGCCAGATAGAAGGGTAAAAAACCAATTATCATATTTTTATACTGGCAAATGAGGTTCCAATGGTGTAAATGCTTTACCCGAGCTCTCTACTCTGATGGTGCATTGTCCTTGAGTTGTGCGCCTTTTGTCGTCATCTGGACCAACTCCATGTGAGACTAGGCTCTAAGGAAAGCTGTCTCGGGTATGGACCAATCAACTTCAAGCACAGTGCACATCATCAGTTATGTTTTTTGTTTGCATTCCGACCGGCAGTTATTGTGTCAATGCAAACACGACTCCTTGTAAAAAAAGGTGTCAGTTTGTTGCCAGATTACAGGGTAAACAACCAATTGATCAGAGTTAAATATCTCGTTGGGGTCCTGCCCGCTAAAGTACCAACCAGTTTGGCGGCGAAGAGAGCGGCTGCCCCCCTCTCACCTGCACGACGGCCAGGTGGGGGTGCGAGCGGAGAGCGGGCACCCCAACTCCGCCAGGATCCTTGATCTCGCTGGCACCGGAAGATGATGTAGTCGTAATCTCCTCGCGAGGGGCGACGGGCGCGCTCGGCGGGGCGACCCTCCCGTGCCGCACACACGCACTGCGCACGCACAAAGACGACGCTAACGCCGCTAACGGTGCCGTGGTGGTGGTGGGTGTGGTGGCGACACCGTGGTGAGAAGTGAACCACCTCGCCTGGTGTCTACGAGGTCGCGCTTTTCATCCCAACCCTGGCGTCGGTTTTTGTCCATCACGTCGGGTTTTTGAGATGATGTCAAATATTGTGCATTTTCAATAAACACTTGCGGAAGAAAAATATTACGTGAATGTGGATATCGACGTAAAATGATATGTAAACACACTATCCTAAAATCAGCACCGTATTTTAACACTAAAGCAGTCACTGACTTTTTTCGATGTAAAGCTTTCGTGACTGCAGGGATTCATCTTCTTGGTTCTTTCGGTAAAGTCACGTAGAAGGGAAGTAATAAAATAATAAAAATTAAACATAATAAAATAATTCTCACGACGTTTCGGCCACAATGCAAGCAGCCGTCCTGCTGTTTAAACCCTCACCCCCTTTGACCCGTGACCCCCCCACCCCCCGTGCGTGACCTTTGGCCAAGGCGACGGTGCAGTCGTCCGAGTTGACCCCGCTCAGGGTGCCCTCGTAGCGGATGCCGGCCATGGAGATCAAGCTCGTCCTGCTGCCCAAGCACAGCGTCCACGTGGGCATGATGATGATGCTGCTGCTGATGCTGCTGATGATGATGCTGCTGATGATGATGATGCTGATGATGCTGCTGATGATGCTGCTGATGATGGCTGATGATGATGCTGCTGATGATGCTGCTGATGATGATGCTGCTGATGATGATGCTGCTGCTCCTGCTGCTGCTTGCTCGGAGCCGCCGCCGCTCTAGCTGCGGGAGACGACGGAGAGGGGAGGGTGGGGCCGGGCAGGAGGAGGGGGGTCATGGTGGTTGATGGTGGTGGTGAGGTAGTGATGTGGGTGGTGATGATGATGGTGGTTGTGGTGGTGATGGTGATGCTGGTGGTGAGGGTGGTGGTGGATGGTGGTGATGATGGTGATGGTGGTGATGGTGGTGATGGTGATGCTGGTGGTGATGGTGGTGGTGATGGTGGTGATGATGGTGATGGTGGTGGGTGATGCTGGTGGGTGATGGTGTGGTGATGGGGTGATGATGGTGATTGTGGTATGATGGTGGTGGTGATGGTGGTGGTGGTGATGATGGTGGTGATGGTGGTGGTGGTGATGGTGGTGGTGGTGATTGATGGTTATTGTGTTGATGATGGTGGTGTTGTTGGTGGTGTTGTGTTGGTGGTGATGTAGGGTTTGATGATGTTGTTGATGTTGATGATGTAGTTAATGGTTGTTGATGTTGTTGTTGTTGTAATGTTGTTGTTGGTGGTGATCACCACCCACGATGCGTCCCGCGTGTTCACGAGCCGTTAGAACTGAGCTGCTCACTGAGTCGCGTCGTGCAAAGGGCGCCAAATTGTGGGGAGGGGATTTTTTTTTCCCTCTTCCTGTCAACGGGGGTAGTATTTTATTTATTTGTTAATTCCTTTTTTTGTATTTTATTAAATTCTTATATTTTCTTATTTTCTTATTAATATTGTGTTCCCTATCTACGCGACTTACCGAAATAAACAAAGAATTGCGCTCAACGTCTGTCGGGTGACTTGAGTTCACCCCCCAAACCCCGCCCCCCTCACCCCCCTCGCCCCGCCCCCCTCGCCCCTCCCCGCACCGTTCAGCCTGGGGGCTGTAAATGGCGCTGTGATCCCCCACGGCCCCACCCCTCGGGGGGGAGTTGCTATATAAGGCGGTGAGCCGGTGGGCTCGGGTTCAGTGGTTCAGCTTAAACCAGCGAAGAGAGAAGACCGGCTAGATAGGCCCTGGGACTCCCCTGGCTCGCCGTGCTTCTAAGGAGCGACCAGGGCAAGCCAGTGGCGTGGCCCCCAGAGCCAGAGCGATGTCTTGTAAGAGCCGGTCTGGGGACTCAGGGTGCCGTGATTCCCAGCTTGGCCAGAGCGGGATCAGCTAGCCTCCCCTAGCTTCTCGGGTGGAGGAGCTGGGAGAGGCTAGCCGGGATAGTGTTAGTGGGGTTCTCCCTGTGAGACGGGTGAAGGGGCCGTCACCCTTCGAGTGTTGTATACCTTGGCCTGCATAGAGTGGAACGTTTAATAAATAAGTGTGCCTCCGACTACGTCGTCCAAGTCTCTTTGAACCTACTACAACATATACAAATGCAGCACTTAAACAGGACTCATGGGCTGGTGCTTGTTTTCAATCTGTGAATCATTTTGACCATCCCTCATCTTTACATTCTCTAGCCTACACTTGAAGAGTAATAACAATGGCGGTTTTTTACGGCTGTCAATCAAATTGATGGTGTTAAAGTTTGGCCACAATGCCATGAGGCACATATCATATTTGTTTTTGTAATACGTACCTTTTTAAATGCCAATACAGTGGTATTCATCATTTATGGGTCTGGGAAGTGTTGGTTCTGTTGCTGCCTGCCCAAACGATCTCCCATTTGAGTACATTTGACAGTCTGTTAGCATCTCAAGAAAATATAAACCACATGTGCAGAACTCACTCATCTATAGTCAAACTGCATTGGCAGTGGTGCACGAGCAAATAAAATCGCAGTAAAAGAAAGGGTTTCCCCTTCAGCAACCTGTCACCCCCCCTTAACAGTGCCTACCTTATGCAGAACCAATTCGACCTTATTGTCCACCCGTCCTTATACATCTCAACGTTCATCCTACAAAGTCCCATCACAAGGGAGAAGCACACACAAAACATGTTTTGTCCGTATTGAAACGGCTGTACGCCGTATGGACCTGAAAACTCAAATGTCCCCGTACCAGAGTGCGGGTAAACCGTATGGGTTGACAGCTATGCTTCAGGGCCGGGTTATTGCGGCCGCTGCATTATAGATGTTAACTCGTGGTATGCAGGAGGCCGTGGGTTCGATCCCGAGCCTGACGCCTGCTGCTGTATATTTTAAGTATTGCATGTGTCTCTCCCCGTGGCCACGTGGATTTTTCTCTGGGTCCTCTCCACATTTCGAAACATGCGTTTTTATTATTTGGCTGCTTTAAATGTATACATATGCCACTTCGTTGAGCAATCATTTGTGGCCAGGTTGCTTATGCAAAAAAAGAGCCACATCGCTTAGTGGGTCTTACCATGTAAAATAAACATTTGACAAAAGTTTAATGTCTGCCGTTTATTGATATTCTTGGTTCTTTCGGTAAAGTCACGTAGAAGGGAAACAATAAGAATATGAATCCCTGCAGTCACGAAAGCTTTAAATCAAAGGTTTATTGATAATTAAAGAGAACTGCGTTTTGGATATACTGTAGTTCGTTGTCCTCCCCCGTACCTCCGATTAACACGGTTGGCTACGTACGGTGCAAAAGAAGTTCAACATACTTCAGCTTGTTCCACGTGTGAAGGAGCAGGGGTGATGGGAGTGGTTCATTTGCTATGCTTCAATGTGATAATAAAAGTATCTTTTGTTAATATTTGATCCTCACATTGCTGCTTTTTTATTTCATCACTTTGCGAAGTCAATTTATATCGGTGGTTAAATGCATTTATCATGCTTAATATTTCAATCCATTGTTTTGAAAATATATTCTAATTCCGCTGCGGAATAACTACCCTGGCTGGATTATTGATAATGAATGTACTTTTGTCATCATCGTTGGGAGTACATGGCTCAAAGGAAACGCACTATCCATCTACATTTGCATGCTTATTGCATGATAACAATGTCGCTTGCTGTGAAATGTTTGTAGACAAAAAATATGTTAATATATGTATTAACTTTTCACCAATCTTACAATAGCACATCGTTACCACAAGCATTTTGACGACACTTTATACCAGTGGGACAAGCCGTCATGCATGCCTTGACATGACGTTTTGCATATGCACCTACTGCCCAATAACTGTTAACTTGTATTGTCAACAATTACCATGAATACATGTCATGTGCTTCTCTGTTCAAATGGGCAAGGGGTGGTGGCTCATGTTTGTGGTCCTCGGCCAGTGGTGGAAATTCTACATCCCCTTTGTGCGAGGTCAATCACTAGACAGGACAGCCACTGATCCAAAGCAGTACTTATTTTATTGACACTGGAAGGATGGGCTGTCCATGTCCGAGATGTGAAAAGCGAGCCCTCCAATAGT
Source organism: Lethenteron reissneri (assembly GCF_015708825.2). NCBI lineage: Eukaryota > Metazoa > Chordata > Hyperoartia > Petromyzontiformes > Petromyzontidae > Lethenteron > Lethenteron reissneri. The sequence goes on along the minus strand of NW_026890690.1, from coordinate 6,711 downwards.
GATTCTATTGCACTAAGCCCCATTACCACCTGGCAAGTCGCGGTAATACCCCGGACTACGTCGGGGATGCGTTCCTGAAAGGTGGGACGAATATCAAAACAACTTAAAGCAAAGCAATTTTTCGAAATCAACAAAACACTGTAAACAGTACATTGTAGTATACATGACGTGTGTTTATGAACGATGCAAAGTAGCTCGTGCACAGGGGGGAGGTAGGACAGTGCATATTATTATCATTATCAGAGTTGCTTCTTTTTGTTTGCTTTGTTGACTACTTGTGTTGTGGTCATTGCAAACATGATGCCTTGAATAAAGGTGTCAGTTTTGTACCAGTTTAAAAGGGTAAAAACCTACTACTATATTTGCCACTGCTAAAATAGATCTCACAGTGTAGAGGAATGTTGTGGAACCACAGCAGAGATGCCACCAGGTGAAGCAGGAGGAGATCTTGGGGGTGGTGGTGGCAGGAGTTGACGAGGGAAGCTTCAGGAGGGAAGTGAGAGAGAGAGACAGGAGATTGGAGAATGAGGAGCGGAGGGAGACACTGAGTGGTTATCCCTCCACGGAACACAGGAGGTGGAATGTGGAGGGGGAGGGAGGAGGGGGAGGATTTGAAGGGGGGAGCAACACGAGGAGAAGCAAGACAGATGTTTGCCGAGAGGACTCACACAGAGACCCACAGACTCACACAGAGACCCATAGACTCACACAGAGACCCATATACACACACTGAGACACATAGACTTACACAGACACTCATAGACTAACACAGAGACCCAGAGACTCACACACAAACTCACACAGAGATCCACACTCACACAGAGACCCAGAGACTTACACAGAGACCCATAGACTCACACAGAGAACCATAGACTCACAATAGACCCATAGACTCACCACACAGAGACCCACAGACTCACACAGAGACCCACAGACTCACACAGAGACCCACAGACTCACATAGAGACCCACAGACTCACACAGAGACCCATAGACTCACACAGAGACTCACAGACACATCACACAGAGACCCATAGACTCACACAGAGACCCACAGACTCACACAGAGACCCACAGACTCACCACACAGAGACCCACAGACTCACACAGAGACCCACAGACTCACCACACAGAGACCCACAGACTCACCACACAGAGACCCACAGACTCACCACACAGAGACCCACAGACTCACCACACAGAGACACATAGACTCACCACACAGAGACCCACAGACTCACCACACAGAGACCCACAGACTCACCACACAGAGACCCACAGACTCACCACACAGAGACCCACAGACTCACACACAGAGACCCACAGACTCACCACACAGACCCATAGACTCACCACACAGAGACCCACAGACTCACCACACAGAGACCCACAGACTCACCACACAGAGACCCATAGACTCACCACACAGAGACCCACAGACTCACCACACAGAGACCCAGACTCACCACACAGAGACCCACAGACTCACCACACAGAGACCCACAGACTCGCCACATAGAGACCCACAGACCCACCACACTGACCCATAGACTCACCACACAGAGACCCACAGACTCACCACACAGAGACCCACAGACTCACCACATAGAGACCCACAGACTCACCACACAGAGACCCACAGACTCACCACACAGAGACCCACAGACTCACCACACAGAGACCCACAGACTCACCACACAGAGACCCACAGACTCACCACAGAGACCCATAGACTCACCACACAGAGACCCACAGACTCACCACACAGAGACCCACAGACTCACCACACAGAGACCCACAGACTCACCACATAGAGACCCACAGACTCACCACACAGAGACCCACAGACCACACAGAGACCCACAGACTCACCACACAGAGACCCACAGACTCACCACACAGAGACCCACAGACTCACCACACTGAGCCATACAGGTGTAATGTCTCCGACACGCTAAGAACTCAAGTCGTTTATTAATAAATCTTTGGCACAGCTGGTTGTCTCTCTCTCTTTCACTACGGAGTGATGATCGCCGCTCCGCACCAGGGACTACTTTTAGGCCGAGTTGACCTTGGGGAGGCCCACGACCGGTCAGATAATAGTTGTGATGCCGCCGCCACGAAGCCGTTCGGCAGGCGCCCCATCCCCGACCTCGCCACCACCAAGCAACGGAGCCAACCCCTTGTCCCCCTCACCTCACCTCACATGAACACACCCGCACGCATTTCCCCCCCCATAGAGCTCCGAGGGGAGGTCACCTGGCCGACCGGTTTTTATCCGAGAAACCCTTATCGGGATTAACTCTCACGGTTTCCGGCGATCAGGGAATTGGACGACCTCCCCCGTGCTACGTTGCGCCGCGGCGCTGCGACCAGCCTTAATATGGTGTGGTCGCGGCGTGGGGCATTCGGCCACCGCGGTTGAGGCGCATTTCCCCCACACACACCCCCATGGGTCGACGGGGCAAGCAGGGGAGGGACGGGACAGCATGAATAGCGGGACCGCAGGGGCTGTTGCGCATAGTCATGGAGGGTTGGGATAATTACGCTTGAGCGCGCAGGCCCCATTGTTAGGGAGGGTAAGGGATTAATTAGAATTTACGCCACGCACGCCGCACACTGATTAGCATATCAACAGCGCCCGGAACCGCCGTGCGCGTGCCAGAGGGGCGCGAGCCCATTGTTCAGAGCCGGATCCCTTTGAGGTAGAGAGGATAAATAGGGGGCGCAAAGGGGAAATCGCTCTCTTCTCTCCAGCGCCAGGTGACAGGACGCTCTCCAGTCCAGCGACCCGAACGTCCGTGAGACGCATCGAGGCACGCTGCGAGTACGGGATCAACGAACCGCCGTGGGCACCTAACAGTGAGTAAGAAGGTGAAGTAGGATCATAGCCGATAAATAGAGAATAGATTCAGAGGTGGTAGAATAGGCCAGCCTCGTCGACTCATACTGATTCAGCATCAATTCGCAGGTAGCAACTAATAATCATTAATAGCTAAGCGTGGCCTCGTGTGATCTCGTGAGCGGTGTGAACGCGTGTAGTGCTGCGGCTCGCCTCGTGGGAGCGCTGCACAGAGCGGCGTCGAGCAGTGTGCCTCGTGTGGAGCGGTGTGGTGTGCGTGCGTTCACTCCGTGTATGATACAGGTGCGCGATCATAACGCGAGTATTCAGTGGTGAGTGTCGCGGGGAGCTGTGCGTGAGTGCGCGTACGTTCGCTACGTGTCGGATACGGGTGCGCATTGGTAACGTGGTTATTCGACGTGGAGGCGAGTTCCGCATAGGGCTATAGACGGGCACACGCTCGCAGCGTTCGAGAGCTGTACTTAGCGGTGTAAAGAGGGGGAGTATGCCGTTTGATTGATGCTGTGCGCACGTATCCTTGCAGCGTGGGAGCGCTGCGTGAAGCCGTATGGGTAGGGGCGTCGCGTTCGAAGCCCGGCGAAACCATAGCGGGTATTAGGGTGGTGGGGTAACGTAAACAGAATAGGGGATGCAGGCGGGTGGGAACCCGGGGGCCAACGGCCCCCACATAACTGCTGCGCGCAGACACAACTTAGTTTGTAGACACCAGGGTATTGCATGTCAGGCATGACATCCTTCACAGATGGGATCAAATCGTGGATTTTGTGTACTGTATTGAATCGGACCTGTATCTTGTGTTTGTTTAAGATTTTGGAAATTTTTGGTAACACCTGCTATGTATGGCAAAGTGATGGTTTTGATTGGGTCCTCAGATGGTTGTCTCCCCATGGTTGGGGATACAGCTTTGCGGATTATGCGGTCTGAGTATCCATTCACCTTGAGGGCTTGGTGTACGTGCTCCAGTCCACAGGCTAGGTGGCGCTGGTGGGAGATGCAGCGGGCCCTATGGTGTAGTGTTTTTATGAGGGAGTTCTTTTGGACCGGATAGTGGTGGGAATCAGGGCTTTAGATAGGAACCGTGTGGGTGGCTTTACAGCAGACGGAAAGTCCCAACGAGCCATCAGGCCTCGATTCGATCAAAACATCCAGGAATGGTAGCTTGCCATCATTTTCCACTCTAGCAGCCAAAGGTTTTAGATAGAGCTGCTTGGTCGGTCCGATTAGAGAAGTCGAGATAGTGATATTGTTGGGTTTTTTAGCCAGGCAGTTGGTAGGATCTTTGTTGATTTTGGTATAACTGCCATCATTAAGGTCCTGAATTTTGTTGCATGTGGTTTTATCCATGACCGTGGCATTAGCCTTGTCGGCTGAAAGGATGACAATGTCATCTCTCTTTTTCAATTGAGCGAGTTCAGAGCGCCCGTCCCTGCTGATGTTACTAATGGGTTTCTTAGCATTTTTGAGGATGGCGACGATTTCAGATCTTGCCACATCTGCTGGGATGTGACCCAAACCTTTGAGGGCTACGTCAACCTGGGCAATTATATCCACTGGGATGTGTTTGGGGCGACTGCAAAATTCAGCCCTCTAGCTAGTGTAGTGTAGTATGGAGGCATGACATCATACGCTCTGAGGTGCGATGACATCATGTCACCGGGGGTACTTAAGGGGGGACCCGTGATGAAAGCGGGGTCGTTGTGGGAGCCCGGGATGGTGAGCAGTTGAAAAGAGCTGAAGAGACAGCCACAGGGGTAGTGCTCAAGAAGTGTGTAGAAGCCGGCTGTAGTTACGGGAGGTGCTGCTCTCCTTGGTCGGAAGGTGTTGGCTGAACCCCTGTCCTGACTCGAGTGTGAAAGCCCTTAGAGACAGCCCAGGCTAGCAGCAGATAGAGCCAAAGGTCCATGTGAAGGACCGAGTGTAGGACACCTACCCCTGGTGTTAGTTACCACCTTCATTGTTAACCGTGTCGTCATTCACTACACAACACATTAACATGTGGTAAGCAATGTGGGACTCGATGTGCACAAATATGAAAAAGATCGACAAGACGTCATTCATTTATCGGTCTCTCCACGAAACAAAGGAATGTTTTACACAAACTATAAACAGCACAGCCTTCTGAGAGTGCATCGTTGATTCAGTACAAGCCACCAGTGGGCCCTGATTGGTGGTGACGAACATCCAGACATTAATCAACAAGGAGCATTTCTCGTCCTAGTTTTGACAAAATCAATGTCAACACGTAATATAAAATTATAATTCGTGTTGTAGAGAATGTATCTCCTCTACGTGAGTTTTAAGCGGTACGCCTTGTAAATGATGAATGATCCGAGCGTGCTCCCTATTTCAAAGACGATGAGTTGCTCCAGAGACAAATGCTTCCCGAAACACAAAAAATTAACCCGTAAAAACAAAGTTTTTCACTCTAAATCCTTTATATGCGTGGCGGCTAGAGTCCTCTCGTCCTCTGGCTTGAGATGGCTGCCATCTATGGGTCAGATGATTGTCTGCCAGCATTAAGCAATTGGTAATTAAATATTTTAAAAAATTTCCCTAAACAGTGTAAAATTTTTGATATTTTTTTTCACGAAAATTGTCACGCACAACCAGTCTGTGTGCAAAATGTCAGCTCGATTGGATCACGGGAAGTGGGTTAAAAAACGACCGAAAGATTTGCACGGTCATAAGCAAGCAAGCAAGCACGCAAGCAAGCGAACTTAATATAAAGGATTCAAAAATACCCTTTGAGCTGTATCACAAGAACAACGGGTCTCACCTGAGTGATCTGTACAGGTTACTTCCAAAAACACACACTTTGTCCTAACATCACTTATTCAATGTTTGACCCTTATAAAAAAATGTTGCACGTACACACAAAATCAGTGTTCATTCTAAATTATTGACAGACATTTTACATTTTAACAAAATGTAATTACTGCAGTGAAATATACTGCACCAGGTTACATCATATTAAGCTATTTTAAATATCGATTTAAAGTTTTCGTGACTGCAGGGATTCATCTTCTTGGTTCTTTCGGTAAAGTCACGTAGAAGGGACGTAATAAAAAATAAAAACTAAAACATAATAAAATCGTGAGAATTATTTTATTATGTTTTTTATTTTATTTTATTACTTCCCTTCTACGTGACTTTACTATTTTAAATAATTATGCACCGTCTGCTTAACAGTGGATGTAAAACATACTATTGTGTCATTCAAAACGAGTAGGCCATTGCATGCTTGCGTCTCGAGTCAAAATGTAGCAAATTCTCAACATTACCGACAAATTACACAACTGACATGAAACATCGTCGCCCCCTACTGACAGGCTCTTGTTCACACACTCTTTGGTTCTTTCAGTAAAGTCATGTAGGTAGCAAAAAGAATAGTAGATCAGGAAGTTTCGATCGTAACACAGGGATCTACCCAACCCAAGACTGGTTGCTCGCTCTTACTCTGCAGTTGAACCCAGGAACTGAGTGTTCAACTTCACATTTTACAGGCAGGAACAATGTTCCACACTGCCCACCAGGGATTTATTGTCTGTCTGTCTGTCGTGCATAAATAAATATATATAACATAAACAGCTCTTTGATTGGTGGAGACCTACTGCCGGGTACGGAGAGGGGAGGTGCCTAAGGGGGGGGGGGTCTGGGGAGGGGCCTAAGGAGGGGGGGCGATAGTGAAGGGGGCTGTCTGCCTGGCTACCTCAAGTCACGTGATCTTGTATACATACAGGTAGAGGAACAACAGGTTCCACACTTGCCCACCAGGGATTATTTGTCTGTCTGTCGTGCACGAATGCGCTGTCCAACCAAGTTCCTACCTGCCCACTCCGAAGGAACGT
>NW_026890689.1:0-28418 GCF_015708825.2 Lethenteron reissneri | reverse complement strand
GTTTGGCCCCCTTCTTTGAGGTAAATCTCGTAATTAATTTTTGTACGGTAGTTGGTGATGCAATTATATGAATGGCTCCAGAGAAAATGTAATTATCATTTATGTGACGTGAGAACGGAATATAACGCCTCGTATTCGCGACGCTTTCCGTACTCTTGAGCTTATATTCCCTGTTGCCAAAATCTAGTTTCTGATTTGATTCACGTCATACAGATCTCATAGTTACTAAATGTATTTAAAAAATTATTCCAGGAATCAATGTATTTCCCAGACGAAGGGAAGGCAGTACTAGATTTTATGCGTATATTACTGGAAGGCGCAAGTTGACCCCAACACCCTGGGCTGTCCGTGCTATCACAAATCTCTCTCGACGCATCCGCCGAATCCAGGAAAACAGTCGCCTTCTATTTGCCAGGACCACAATAACGTCCCTCGTCATCGCTTGAAGTCACAAGCCTTTTTTGGACCCATGCACTTAACCTCTAAAGATGCGAGTTTAACCCCGATGAAGTTTGGAGAGCTAAATGGAGTTCAAAATAACTCACAAACACCTTGTTGTGAAAAAATCCCTGAAGTCACGTAGGTAAAAAAATGTATAATAATTATAAAATAATATAAATGAAAATAACAGTAAATTTATCTGTGACGGTCCCACCTGAAGACGGAGACTTGTGTTGCCTCCGAAACGTCGTGATTTACGAGTTATTTTCATTTATTATTATTTTATTTTATTATTACTATTTTACCTGCGTGACTTTACATAAAAAACCTAAGAGTATGAATCCTTGCAGTTACGAAAGCTTCAAATCTAGAAGAAAATCCCTGGTTTTGATCTTCTACAAAGCTCATGGTCCACCCTAAATGGCATCCATACAAACCAAGGCCGATGCGGATACCTGATGCACAAATGGAAAATTAAAAACTCTCCAGTGTGCGACTGCGGTCATCCAGAACAAACCGTACGTGTGGTGACGCGATGCCCGATCCACGAGTACGCAGGAGACATCGCCGCGATACACTCCGCCGCTCCTGACGAGGTTATCCGGCTCGACCACTTGGATGCGAAACTGTTGCTCGGCATCTACGTCAGCAAATACGAAAGAAGGAGGAGCGTGTATATCAAAAATGATCCGTCAAACTTTTGGCAACAAAATTGGCTTATTACACAGCTACATTAAGTTTACAATATGTAATTAAACACAATCATGACCTTGTAATACAAAAATATCCCCCATTTAGACTGTTAGGCAAGTGCTATTAACACGCATGAATGATGGCCCGCACGGCACATGAGGGGATGGGTGGACAACACTTTGCATGGCCGCCTTTATCTCCCCAGTGCCGATATTGCCACACCAACAAGGCACTCAATTACAGCTGAGTTGATCTCAGGAGAGGCCCAGGACCGGTTCAGATATCGTCACTGTGTTGGCCGTGAGCATCGAACTGGTGTCGCTAGGTTTGTAGAACAGTGCGTTAACCACTGCACCTCCGCTCCCCCTCATCTTGTAATAGCGCACACACTAACACACCTCAACTGGGCATTAAGACGCACCCAATGCAAGTTTTCCAAATCTGCTCACCCAACAACAGCTGTCATTCACCACTACGTGGCAGTATTGTCACCACAGCACTTGTGCAAGGCTCGGTGCACTTTGAAGCCACGCGAAGTGCCGAAGGCCCACTGACAGGTCACAGAACAGACCCAGGTGTTGTGGGTTAACTGACTGAGATGACTGGCAGATGCACCACCCGTGCTCCACACTGTGCCAACTCGCTGAGTTTTAGCCACCTGAGAGCCTCTCATTGTTGTGAGTGTGCTTCTCTGCCCTCCACTGTTGTTTGAGGGCGAATGCCTCCAACTGCCCAGTCGGATCCTTCACGAGCCTCCTCCACACACACACACTCACCTACTGGAGCACAACAAACACCCATTCATGGAGTTGGTCAAACATCCTACTCTCGGCATAGAGCTTCGTAAATTGTTGGTGCCGGTTCTGCCTGCCCTTCTAGTGTGCCTGTGGTTTCCTACACCTCCGAATCATTCTATTTTTAGTGAGATGAAAACCAAACGCATGACACAATTCAATATTCAATTAGAAGATGCACCCCCAACTTGTCTGTTTAAAAGCACAGGGGAAGAAAAGCACGTCTAATAATCCAGAGAATAGGGTGGGCACTTTGACGGAGTGGAAATCTTGAAATTCACCCCAAATGAAACTGTGATTAATTCAACAAGGAAATAAAATGACATGGCATGGTAAAGTGTCTTGGTGCATCTGACAATCTGCTGAAATCATCAAAGCCAGTTGCATTACTTGCTGCTGCAGGTCTATGGGTCTCTATGTGAGTGATAAAGGTCACTTTTGCATGAATTAAATTACAATAATTAATCTAAAAACGAAGATCGTTTAATCATGTGATGACAGATTAATATTCCACGATGGCTGAGATTTTTTGTTGCAGCCATGAGGCTAAGAGTTCATAACGGCCATGTCAGTGATCCGGAGCCAACGGCGCTGAGATCCTGGGTTCAAGCTCTGGGTGTCTCTCTCAGAAGGTCCAAAATGGTTGGGTCAGAGACACTGAGCCAACAATACTGAGATCCTGCGTTACAAGGCCTGGGTCTGGGTGTTTCTCTCTCAGAAGGTTCATAATGGCTGGGTCAAAGAATCAGAGCAAACTCTGCTGAGCTCCTGGGTTCGATCTGTGGGTTTTCGTGTCTCTCAGGGGCTTATAAAGGCAGGGTCAGAGGCTACAACGGGCCTTGCGAGAGATTGAGAACTGAGCTGCATGTACAGCTGAATAGGCCTGACTCAGCTTATAAACTTCTGACCTCCGACTTATCGTATAGCAAGAGGGACGCCGCAGCAGCAGACGGAGTCAGTGTGTTTGTCAGTGCTGGATTATACTAGGAGCTAAATGTTTTCAAGCTATCAATTCCGGTTCCACTTGCTCTATTACTATAGTATTATACTGCCTTCAACTTTTATGAACGATTGGGTGTTTAAGGTTAGCGATTTGTCATTATCTGGCTGTATAGCAAATGAAAAAATACAATTACTTTACTCTGCAAGTTGTTGTGAGCGTCGCTCCTCCGCCCTCTGTTGTTGTTGGAGGGCGACTGCCTCCAACTGCCCAGTAGCAGCAGTAGCGTCCTTCACGAGCCTCCTCCTCCACAGAGGCCGCTCCACATCCTCCCGTACCACATCACTCCATCTCTTCTCTAGCCCGTGCCGTGCCCGTTTAGCCCCCTCGATCCGGCCGAACAAAAGCTGTTTCGGGCCCGCGGTGGCTGGACACGCGGGCTACGTGACCCCACACAATCGCACCTCCTGCCTCGGTCATTCCTCCCCGCGTCTCGACACTGCCGGTGCGACCACCAGCCGCGTCAGAAGAGCTCCAGGGAGGCCGAGGCTCTCCGCCTCCCTCGCCAGCTTCAAGTTAAAGACGCGAGCCACGGCGGCCACTGCAACCCAACCCAGTGCAGCGACTACAGCACTAACAGCAGTGCACCACCACCCACTGATGTCTGGAGTTCCTCCTTCGACGGAGGAAGAGCAAAACGCGACGACTCCCCGTCTCCCTCTCTGCTCGAGGCCTCCCGTGGCGAGGAGCAGACGGTGACATCGGCATTTAATTACTGAACACGTCGCCTGACACAAGAGTGGAGTAGACCGTGCGAGTCTATGGGTCTGAACGCGTTTCCATGCAAGTGTCGTTCGCGTACGTCGATGGGTCTCTGTGCGTGTCTGGGCCTACACGTGAGTCTGTGGGTCATCTGCACGAGTATATGAGTCTCTGTGTGAGTCTATGGGTCTCTATGTGAGTCTCTATGTGAGTCTCTGTGCTAGTCTGGGCCTACACGCGAGTCTGTGGGTCTCGAGGCTGTGTGGGTCTCGATAGGAGTCTGTGGGGTTGTATAGACGTGTCCCGCTAGTAATTCCCTGGTTATCAAGGCAGAGACCATCAACCCGCCACACTTGAGTACCCAGATTAACCACCACGGCCGAGCAGTCCATTCCTGGATTGGAACCCAGAATCTAAGCGGAGTTCAACACAGCAGGGGGGGGCATTTAGTCTACCAGTGGGGGGCTGCGGGTCTCTTCCAGTCCATGAGTCTCTGTGCTTCGCGTGGCGGGGTAAAGAGTGGTGGTGGGTGCCCTCTCACCCTCTCCCAGGCTGGGCACTTGCCGGCGTGGAAGAGTAGGCCGAGAAATAAAATCACTTCGAGAGATGTTGGTGAGACAAAGCCGTGCCGGTCTTCGTAGGTGCGATGGGACTCGTCAACAGCACTTGCCCTAACATTGTCAACGGCTATACGGGACCTTTGTTTTGTGTGTACTGTACGTGTAATGTGCGATGCAATTATACAGTCAAGAGGTCGATAATAGCTTTCGCACACCGTGAATGAGTGCACACAGCACACGTGAACACGCCTGGGTTTCATAAAGTCTGCTTGGCCAGGATCGACACTTTCTGTCTATATTCGTGCGGGTTATGTGCCGAGGCGCGCGTGCATGTGACAGGGGCATATTAAACAAAGCGAATACTGCTCATTTCTGTGCTGTGTGCTGCTGGTATTCGTGGCGTAATACCACAGCGAGTAGCAGGCTCAGTACCAGTAGCTCCTTGATCAGGGTCAGTACCAGTGGCTACTTGGTCAGGGTCAGTACCAGTGGCTACTTGGCCAGGGTCAGTACCAGTGGCTACTTGGTCAGGGTCAGTACCAGTGGCTACTTGGTCAGGGTCAGTACCAGTGGCTACTTGGTCAGGGTCAGTACCAGTGGCTACTTGGTCAGGGTCAGTACCAGTGGCTACTTGGCCAGGGTCAGTACCAGTGGCTACTTGGTCAGGGTCAGTACCAGTGGCTACTTGGTCAGGGTCAGTACCAGTGGCTACTTGGTCAGGGTCAGTACCAGTGGCTACTTGGTCAGGGTCAGTACCAGTGGCTACTTGGTCAGGGTCTACCAGTGGCTACTTGGTCAGGGTCAATGCCAGTGGCTACTTGGCCAGGGTCAGTACCAGTGGCTACTTGGTCAGGGTCAGTACCAGTGGCTACTTGGTCAGGGTCAGTACCAGTGGCTACTTGGTCAGGGTCAGTACCAGTAGCTCCTTGATCAGGGTCAGTACCAGTGGCTACATGGCCAGGGTCAGTACCAGTGGCTACTTGGTCAGGGTCAGTACCAGTGGCTACTTGGTCAGGGTCAGTACCAGTGGCTACTTGGTCAGGGTTAGTACCAGTGGCTACTTGGTCAGGGTCAGTACCAGTGGCTACATGGCCAGGGTCAGTACCAGTGGCTACTTGGTCAGGGTCAGTACCAGTGGCTACTTGGTCAGGGTTAGTACCAGTGGCTACTTGGTCAGGGTCAGTACCAGTGGCTACTTGGCCAGGGTCAGTATCAGTGGCTACTTGGTCAGGGTCAGTACCAGTGGCTACTTGGTCAGGGTCAGTACCAGTGGCTACTTGGTCAGGGTCAGTACCAGTGGCTACTTGGTCAGGGTCAGTACCAGTGGCTACTTGGTCAGGGTCGATGCCAGTGGCTACTTGGCCAGGGTCAGTGCCAGTGGCTACTTGGTCAGGGTTAGTACCAGTGGCTACTTGGTCAGGGTCAGTGCCAGTGGCTACTTGGCCAGGGTCAGTGCCAGTGGCTACTTGGTCAGGGTCAGTGCCAGTGGCTACTTGGCCAGGGTTAGTACCAGTGGCTACTTGGTCAGGGTCAGTACCAGTGGCTACTTGGTCAGGGTTAGTACCAGTGGCTACTTGGTCAGGGTCAGTGCCAGGCTCAGTACCAGTGGCTACTTGGTCAGGCTCAGTACCAGTGGCTACTTGGTCAGGCTCAGTACCAGTGGCTACTTGGTCAGGGTTAGTACCAGGCTCAGTACCAGTGGCTACTTGGTCAGGCTCAGTACCAGTGGCTACTTGGTCAGGGTTAGTACCAGTGGCTACTTGGTCAGGGTTAGTACCAGTGGCTACTTGGTCAGGGTCAGTGCCAGGCTCAGTACCAGTGGCTACTTGGTCGGGTTAGTACCAGTGGCTACTTGGTCAGGGTCAGTGCCAGGCTCAGTACCAGTGGCTACTTGGTCAGGCTCAGTACCAGTGGCTACTTGGTCAGGCTCAGTACCAGTGGCTACTTGGTCAGGGTCAGTGCCAGGCTCAGTACCAGTGGCTACTTGGTCAGGCTCAGTACCAGTGGCTACTTGGTCAGGCTCAGTATCAGTGGCTACTTGGTCAGGGTTAGTACCAGTGGCGACTTGGTCAGGCTCAGTACCAGTGGCTACTTGGTCAGGCTCAGTACCAGTGGCTACTTGGTCAGGCTCAGTACCAGTGGCTACTTGGTCAGGCTCAGTACCAGTGGCTACTTGGTCAGGCTCAGTACCAGTGGCTACTTGGTCAGGGTTAGTACCAGTGGCTACTTGGTCAGGGTTAGTACCAGGCTCAGTACCAGTGGCTACTTGGTCAGGCTCAGTACCAGTGGCTACTTGGTCAGGGTTAGTACCAGTGGCTACTTGGTCAGGGTTAGTACCAGTGGCTACTTGGTCAGGGTCAGTGCCAGGCTCAGTACCAGTGGCTACTTGGTCAGGGTTAGTACCAGTGGCTACTTGGTCAGGGTCAGTGCCAGGCTCAGTACCAGTGGCTACTTGGTCAGGCTCAGTACCAGTGGCTACTTGGTCAGGCTCAGTACCAGTGGCTACTTGGTCAGGGTCAGTGCCAGGCTCAGTACCAGTGGCTACTTGGTCAGGCTCAGTACCAGTGGCTACTTGGTCAGGCTCAGTATCAGTGGCTACTTGGTCAGGGTTAGTACCAGTGGCTACTTGGTCAGGCTCAGTACCAGTGGCTACTTGGTCAGGCTCAGTACCAGTGGCTACTTGGTCAGGCTCAGTACCAGTGGCTACTTGGTCAGGGTTAGTACCAGTGGCCGCTTCCTGGCCACCTGCCCGGCCGACAGCTTCCTCTTGGAGCTGCACGAGTTCATCGCGCTGGGCCTGTGCCGCGAGCGCGCTTACGACAACTACCAGGAGCAGTGGGGGTAACGTCGCGCGCATCCTACCTCCCGCGCGATCGCGGTGGCAGCGGTGATTGCAGCAGTGGTGGTGGCAGCAGCAGTGGCAGCAGCAATGGTGGCAGCAGCAGTGGCAGCAGCACTGGTGCAGCAGCAGTGGCAGTGGTGGTGGCAGCAGCAGTGGCAGCCGCAATGGTGGCAGCAGCAGTGGTGGTGGCAGCAGCAGTGGCAGCAGCAGTGGTGGCAGCAGCAGTGGCAGTGGTGGTGGCAGCGGTGGTGGCAGCAGCATGGTGGCAGCAGTTGTAGCAGTGGTGGTAGCGGCAGTGGCAGTGACGAGCAGCAATGGTAGCAGCGGCAGTGGCAATGGTGGCAGCGGCAGTGGCAGTAGCGGTGGTGCTGGTAGCAGCAAATGGCGGCAACGGCAGTGGTGGCAGTGGTACTGGCAGTGACGGCAGCAGTGATGGCAGCGGTACAGCGGTGGCAGTGGTAGTGGTGGCAGTGGTAGCAGTGGCAGCAGCAGTAGTGGCGGCGGTAGTGGCAGCATCACCATCGCGAAGAGCACATCTGTCCCGGAGTGTTCGCTCAGAATCAAAGTGGTTTCCTGCTCAAAGCAGCATGGAGGCGGTGCTCATCATCAGTAGTGGAAATTCCCCAGTGCTATGATAGGAAATGAGCCCATAGGTTGATAACCGTTACTGACTTATGACTTCTTGAGGTGTCATATATATTGTTGTATATTTTTTTCTTTGGCGGCAAGTGTGCTTGGCGAATGCGGAATATATTTTAGCCAGACTCATCGAGCCAGACTAAGGCTCTGCCAGGAAACATACTGAACTTTTCAAACTGAACACCTCCTGTTCCTTCCCCTGCCCCCCCACCCCCGCCAGGCTGAGCGAGACGCTGTCCAATCACCTGGAGGCAAAGGGCGTGGAGCGCTCCGGGGAGCTGAGCGAGGGCTTGCCGCCGACCTCACCGTGGCTCACAGCTTTGCCGTCTGGAAATTGGCACTGGCTGCGTGGGGAGGCGCCGCCAAGCCCAGCCTGCATTGGCGCGGCTAGCCCACATGGCTAGCGAGGGTGGCTAGCCCACATGGCTAGCGAGGGTGGCTAGCCCACATGGCTAGCGAGGGTGGCTAGCCCACATGGCTAGCGAGGGTGGCTAGCCCACATGGCTAGCGAGGGTGGCTAGCCCACATGGCTAGCGAGGGGTGGCTAGACCGCAGGGCTAGCGAGGGTGGCTAGCCCACATGGCTAGCGAGGGTGGCTAGCCCACATGGCTAGCGAGGGTGGCTAGCCCACATGGCTAGCGAGGGTGGCTAGCCCACATGGCTAGCGAGGGTGGCTAGCCCACATGGCTAGCCCACACGGCTAGCGAGGGTGGCTAGACCGCAGGGCTAGCGAGGGTGGCTAGACCGCAGGGCTAGCCCACATGGCTAGCCCACATGGCTAGCCCACACGGCTAGCGAGGGTGGCTAGCCCACACGGCTAGCCCGGGTGGTGCGACTGCGTGGCTAGATCACGTGGCGTGACCGCTCACTCGGTCATTGTTTTGTTGTCTTTTATTGTTTTATTGTTGTTTAATCGTCGCATTCGACAAATGTTTTCCCGAGAAAGGCAACGGTTCCGTACGCCACTTCCTTCGCACATTCTCCGACTTGCACTGCCACTTCCGCGGAGATGGCTGGGTTCAGGGCCCCGGCACTCTGGTGTGCGTCTGCGCGCGCGTCCCTCATCACGAGGGTTCACTTTAAAACTACAATCGGCTCATTCCCCGACGTTCTCGCAACGACCGCGCTTCCATCGGCGTGCGTCGTCAGAAGACGATCAATCCCTTGGGAAATTCTAGATTTGCCTCCGAAACGTCGTGATTTTTATTTTCATTTTATTTTTATTTTGATGTTTACTTACGTGACTTAACGAAAAACCTAAGAATATGACCCTTGGGAAAATACGTTCCGAGCAGATAACACAGAGCTACCTCAGAGATCACGGCAGGCGCTTGCCCTGCAGTACATGAGTAATGTTCATCGGGCGACGGTCAAACTAATGCTTTTGCCGTATCATCCCGCACCGGGTACTAATTTAGCGCTGAATCGACCTAGACCAAGGGGTCCGGCAACCAAAATAACAAGAAGAGCCATTTCTTTCCAATTCGGTACAAAAATTCAGTATTTCAAGAGCGCAATGCATCTGAGTACCTACTGTACATACGTACATATCGTCAAGAAGCAGCCCGTAAAGAGCCGCATGCGGCTCCGGAGCCGTAGGTTGCCGACCCCTGACCTAGACGATGCCCGGGAATCAAGATGAGATCATTTCCACTGAAATCACGCGGAGTGAATCAAACTGAGGTTGGCGAATTCGCCGTGACAAGGCCCACTCTGCTTTCAAACCACGCAGCCCGCCCGGGGGAGGTCTTTAACACCAAGCGTGAGCGAGCAGGGGGGGCACCGTCTTTTTACGGTCAAATACACCCGGGCGTATTAACCAGGGCGGACGCCGGGCTCGAACCAAATTGCCACAAAGGGCTGCAGTTAAAAATAAACTATTTTTCATTTTTATACTCTTAGGTTTTTTCGGTAAAGTCACGTAGGTAAAATAAATAATAAAAGTAAAAATAATAGAAATAATTTTCAAGTAAATCTAGCTGTGACGGTCCCACCTGATGACGGAGACTTGTGTTGCTCCGAAACGTCGTGATTTATTCTTTTATTTCTATTATTATTTCAACGTTTATTATTTATTTTTACATACGTTACTTTACCGAAAAAACCTAAGAGTATGAATCCTTGCAGTCACGAAAGCTTCAAATCTAAAATTATTTTTCATTTTACCAGGTTGAAGGGCTCCACTGAGCTATGTAGCTCTTTATCCAGAAGCGACATGGCTATCACAAATGATAGCTCAACTCACTTGCTTATCATCGCGAGGAATATATAGCGGCCAAATACTCTGAACGCACATTGTTGATTCTAAATGTGGAGGGAAAACCTTGAACTGGAGAAAAAATCCACGCGACCACGGGGAGAGAGACACGCACACTCCAAATGTACAGCAGCAGCAGGCGTCAGGGTCGGCATCGAACCCACCGACCTCCTGTGCACCAGGTGAGGTAGTTAACATCTACACCGCCGTGGATGCTGTTGTACTCGTGTGGGGTCAACGTGGCACAGCAGCAACAGCCCCCCCCCTCGTGGACTGGCAGCCTCCTGTACCCGCCTGTGAGGCATAGCGCCCTCTTGCGGAAAAGCCTCGCGCTGCAGAAGTTACAACAGCGGAAATTGCAACCGCTTCCGCGATAAGCCATATAGATGTGTACGTACGTTCTCACCGTTGCATAAATGCCCACGATTGTGAAGTGATTTTAACAGAGTAAATGTCCGTGTTTGACGTACACCGCTGTGTGTGTGTGCCTCTCCAAACTCCACAACACGGGCAAGCCACTCGCCACTCGCCATGACACACGTGGCGCTCCGCCACTACACACGTGGCCGCGGACACTCGCTGCAATCACCCCTCTCACTCGGCACAGCCGCGAAACGCTCCCCCGTGGCTATCGGCCAGGCACCGGAGTGCAGCAGCAGGACTTTGCTGCACACACACACAGAGTCCTGCTGTAACACACACAAGTGTGTTACAGCAGGACTCTGCTGCTACATACACGTGTGTGTGTAGCAGCAGAGTCCTACACACACACGTGTGTATGTAGTATCAGGGACTCTGCTGCACACACACACAGTCCTGCTGCTACACACCACACACACACGGTGTGTGTGTAGTAGCAGAGTCCTGCTGCTACAACACACAAGTTGTGTATGTAGTAGCAGAGTCCTGCTGCTACACACACACACGTGTGTGTGTGTGTGTATAGTAGCAGGACTCTGCTGCTACTGCAGCCTCGGACTGTTGAGTATTTCCCGGCTCTCGTCCGATTCGAGTCGAGAACGCGCCACTCTCACGACTCTCGAGTGCTGCCGGCCGAGTCAACAACGAGCTGGTGGACTTAGTAGGAAGGACGTGCGTCGGTACCCGATGCTGAACTTCTTTCGCACCGTACGTAGCCACCGTGCTAATCGGAGGTGCGGGGGAAGGACAACAATCTAAACACAAGAAGGCGGTTCTAAAGAAACGAGTCTTTGGTAATCTCCATGATTTAAAAGTGCCCAGCTCCGGTGGCTTCCTATCAGAAGAGCGTTCCAGGCGGCCGCATCAACATCGTCAACATCATCATCGCCATCGTGTGTGCAGGTACCTCAACAACATCATCATCACCGCCATCGTGTGTGCAGGTACCTCCTCAACATCATCACCGCCATCGTGTGTGCAGGTAGAACTTCTATCGCACTGCACGGAGCCAACCTCGCTCATGAGAGGTGCGGGAAGGACAACAAGAAACAACAACAACAACAAGCAGCTTCAGCAGCAGCAGCAGGTCTCAAGAGTTTGTCAATTTAGGAGCTCCAGCGGTTCCCCCCAGGCCGTGAGGCCCTGGGGGCGGTGTGGGCTGCGGGGCACCCACTGAGCAGGGAGGCGACAATCTTCACATCAAGATTGAGGCGACAATCAGTCAAGACGTGACCCCTCTCCCTGTCCGCACGCCGACTCTTTACCCCCCACCCCCCAAGGATTAACGCTATTAACGTGTTTAAGCAAACAAGACTATCTCATTCTAGACTTGAAGCTTTCGTGACTGCAAGGATTCATAGTCTTAGGTTTTTTCGGTAAAGTCACGTAGGTAAAACATCAAAATTAATAAAAAAAATATTTTTTATTATTTTATTTTTATTAATTTTGATGTTTTACCTACGTGACTTTACCAGAAAAAACCTAAGAATAAGACTATCTCACTCATCTTAAGGCCAATGTAGACACATTGTTATCGAGGCTTCCCCAGATGTTTCCTATGTGTACATTGCCAGTTAGAAACCCCCCCCCCCATAGGCAAGCGAACGCGTTTGAGTCACCCCCCCCCCTCTATGCGAAACTCAAACTGAGGGCCCCCCACTTGACCATACTTCACCACGCTGGTCGGCGCGGTCTGGCGCAGGAAGCGGCGAGCGTGGAGGGGACCCACGTCCTTCCCCGCGGGGTTCAGGGCTCCGTGGGGAGGCGCTCATCCAGCAGTGGAGTGGCGCGGGAGGCTTCTATAACACACCTTTATTAATGTTTCATTAAAGTTAATTGTTTATAAATAATTCTAGATTGAAGCTTTCGTGACTGCAAGGATTCATATGCTTAGGTTTTTCGGTAAAGGCACGTAGGTAGAACATTAAATTAATAAAAGTAAAATAAATAAAAATCACGACGTTTCGGAGGCAACACAAGTCTCCGTCATCAGGTGGGACCGTCACAGCTACATTTACTTGAAAATAATTTACTTGAAAATAATTGCCTCCGAAACGTCGTGATTTTTATTTTACTTTTATTAATTTTAATGTTTTACCTACGTGACTTTACCGAACAAACCTAAGAATATGTTTATAAATACATTAATATTCAGTCGTGTACAATTAAAGCCGATGTCTAAACGATATATGAACTTAATACAAAGGTATGCTAATGTTAAGGAATACACTTTCAACATGAACGATTTCACACTATACGGTATTATTTAATGGGATACATTTTGACAATATGGTACATTGTGGCTGAGTAGACCTAGACGTCGCTTTGTACAGGCACTGCAAGTTGGTCGTTACACGCCTCACAGCATCGCCGCTCACCAAACGAGACACACGAAGACACAAAAACCAGAGCGGAATATCGAGAAAGTCGCAACGCCTTAGACACACTCACAGACACACACAGAGACACACTCAGACACACAGAGACACACTCAGACACACTCACAGACACACACAGAGACACACTCAGGACACACTCAGAGACACACTCACAGCTCAGACACACAGAGACACAGGACTCAGACACACAGAGACACACTCAGACACACTCAGAGACACACACACAGAGACACACTCAGACACACTCAGAGACACAGACACACTCACAGACTCAGACACACAGAGACACACAGAGACACAGACTCAGACACACAGAGACACACTCAGACTCACACACACATACACAAGTAGAGGCACTCACAGATACACACAGAGACGCACAGACTCAAGACACACTCAAGACACAGAGACAGACACGTAGACACACACAGAGACACACTCAAGACACGTAGAGAACCACACACAGAGACACACACACAGACACATAGAGACAGACACAAAGATCCCCCTCTATCGCCTGATCAGACTGCAGGGGCAAGTGCTGCTAGGGAGCGCCTAGAAAGGCCGGCACGGCACACGAGGGGGTGGGTGCCCAGTGCCACACCAAGCCGCCTTTGTCTCCCCAGCGGCGATGTTTACTACACACCGCACCAGGTACTCATTTGAGGCCGAGTCGACCTAGGGAGGCCCCAGGACCGGTTCATACAATCGGCCCCCATAGCGACGGTGAACGCGGGCCGCGCGTGACGTCACGGGACCGCGCGTGACGTCACGTGACCACGCGTCACCGGAAGTCGCGAAAGGGGGCGGGAACCAATCGGAATCTCGGACTGTGACGTCACTGTGACGCATCAGACCGACATCCGGTTTCGTGGCTCGTGCGCTCAGAGTTGGAGAGACGCGTGGAAGACGACGGAGACCGAAGGCAGCAGCTGGAGCCACTCCGAGCGACACTCTGAACAGGTGAGAGCGGCAGAGTTTGTGACGAGCTCGACGTGTTACACGCGGCAGCTTGATGTGCTCACGATGTGAGTCACGACCTCGGTTTGTACCGATGGTGTGGCTCTGTGTTGATGCGAGTCCGTGTTGATGATGTGGGTCTGTGGTGATGATGTTAGTCCGTGTTGATCGTCTCGGTTTGTACTGATGGTGTGGGTCTGTGTTGATGTTTTTAATGATGTGGATCTGTTGATGATGTGGGTCTGTTTAATGTGGCTTTGTGTTGATGATTTGGGTCTGTGTTGATGTGAGTTGATGATGTGGCTTTCTGTTTATGTGGGTTTGTGTTGAGTCTGTTTTGTTTGGGTCTGTGTTGATGATATGAGTCTGTTTTTGTGTAAGTTTGTGTTGATGTGGGTCCGTTGTTGATGCAGCTTTCTGTTTATGTGAGTTTGTGTTGCTGTTGAGTCGTGTTGATTTGGGTCCTTGTTAATGTGGGTTCGTATTGATGTAATTTTTTTGTTATGTGTGTGATTATGTGCGTCTGTGCGGATGATGTCTGTCCGTGTTGATGTGGTTTGTGTTTATGCGAGTGTGATGGTGTGGCTTTGTGTTGATGTGTGTGATGATGGGGTTTGTGTTGATGTGTGTTGATGTGGGTTTGTGTGATGATTTGGGTCTGTGTTGGTTATGTGGGTCTGTTCGATGTGGGTTGTGTTGATGTGAATGTGTTGATGATGTGGGTTTGTTTGATGTGGGTTTGTGTTATGCGAGTTCGTGTTGATGATGTATCTCCGTTTTGACGATGTGCGTTCGTGTTGGGGCTGTGGTAAGTCAGGGGACAGAGACGGGGGAACATAGAAGGTGCGGTACAATTAAGGATTTTTGCTGCACTGCCGCACCCCTCACTCATCCCACTCACCCCTCATCCCACCTCCAGTGGCAGCTATCTCTCTAGGAACAAGGTGGCTCAGCAGTCGGCCTGCAAGTGGCCATTAGTCTGCCAGCTGAGGGCGATGTGCAATCCCAATTGATTAAAAAAACTGTTCACGATTTCGAGATGTAAATCACATGGTGAGTAACGATCTCGTCCCACATCCTAGACTGTGCTTGACCCTACTACACTCGTCTCCCGCTTTCCTCACGGAGACCCAGACGGTGCGAGACGCAAGACACTCCGGTATTCCTGCTCTACACGTCACCAACATGGAGGTACGGCTCGACTCGCGTGGTGAAGTATGGGCGAACATGTGATTCACATGCCTGTGTTCTCCACTCTCTATCCGCGTACCTACTCCTCACCATTTCTACCTTGGTGTGTGTCTGCCTGCCTGCCTGTGTATCTGAGCGTTTAACACGTAGCCTTTTGTGACCAAGGGGCCGTCCATAAATGACGTCACGCACCTGGGGGGGGGGGGGGGGCAGACATTTGTGACGATGTGTGACGAGGGGGGGGGGGTATGAGAAATGTGACGTCACATCAAAATGCGCAACTTTAAATAAATATAAACAACACGTTCTACTTAATTAAACAGACTTTTTAATAAATGTTTTCTCCTACAACATCAGAGTGCAGCGCCACATTAAATACGCACTACAATAGTTCAAAGCGATATGAAGCATGTTTTATTTTAGGGGGGGGGCAGAGCTTTGTGACGTCATATTTGAGGAGGGGTCTGACTTTTGTGATGCCGTGTGATGAGGGGGGGGGGTCAAAATCGTCCAAAATCATGTGACGTCATTTATGGACGGCCCCCAATATCATCCATAACAGGTTTTTTTTTTTGTTAGATCGCGTAATATAAATGTCGTTAAATCCGCCACCGCCAGATACAGCCAATTAGTAAGGTTTGTCACGTAAACAGAACATGCCAATTCGTCACTAATACAGCACACCGGTGTGTTGGAGAGCAAAGCCACATTTCCAATCCGAGTACGACGTTTTGCCAGTAATTACAACTAGCTTTATCAAGCAACAGCCAGATTTGTGGCTGCATTTGCCCCAACAGTTTGTTGAAGTCTATATTGTGGAATTTTGTCTGTGTGTGTAGATGAGCCGATATATAGTGAGAAAAAGAAAATGCGTGAGATGGAGTGCGCTCTCAGACTCAAAAGGAGCAGCCCCCATCAAGTGCAAAACCCCGCAAGGTAATAAAAATAATGGAGGACATCACATCAGCCATGTCGCATGGGGGACATCAAGGCGGCCAAGTTGCATGGGCACTTGATTTTGCTTTCAGCTGATTGGCTTGTGCAATGGAAGTGATGATGTAATACCTAGCAACCATTCTTATAGAAGTGAGTTACCATTTTACTGCAAACTCCCATATTTACTTTAGTCTGTTTTCTCCTTCGATGTCTGCCAGACTTACGACAAAAATAATTATCTTCTTCCCTTTGGCCCAACGTGCACATTCATATGGCGTCTAAACTTTGGGCGGCAGGCTGGTAACATTTGTGTCTCACAGTAAGAATATCCTGGCTTTGATTCCCGACTCAGGTGCTTTTGCTTGTGGAGTCTGTATGTCCTCCACCTGTTCTGCATGGGTTTCCTCAAGGGTATCCACTTTCTCGCGTGAAAAAACTGTTAGGAGTCAAACATCCCAAGACTAAACAATTGTCTGACATTATCCAGTTGGGATTACACCATTACCCCCTATTGTAATAATTCGGCAATAACCTCTTTAAAAAGATTATTGAGACTCAGCAAGGCTGTCCTTGGTGAATCTGCTTCTGTTCCTCCCTTAAAACCCATCTCCTCTTCTCCCTTGCCCACACTTCTGCTACTCCCTGCCCTCACCCCCAGCTACGACCAGGCCTAGCTCAACCCCTATCACCACCCCTACTGCTCCTCCCCAAACCCTGATACCCAACTAAGACCAGGCCTACGCAAAACCCCTCCTTTACCTTTCCCTCCTGTTCTGTCACCATAACGACACCACCACTTTTAATAACCCCACTCTTTATCTCAACTACCATCATCTTATGTGCAATGTTATAATTGCTGTAATGCACCTTGTAATAAGGCGTGATATAAATCTCACATAGGAAACAAAGGTAGTAATAATGGTTTATACATTTTTATCATTTCTGCAGAAATCATGCAGCTCTACGGCAGCTACCTGACCCTCAGGGAGCAAAGAGAACTCTTGGCCATGACAGGAGATATGGTACCTTGGGCTCCAAAATCAGGCCCGGGCAAGTACAACCATGGCTACGATGACGACCAACACCGTTATATTCCGGTAAGACTCACGACAAAATACCTGCCTTGCCGGATGCGGCAGGCCACCCTGGTTATTACTTCGGGTGTCATTATCGTCGTCATCACATTCAACATAATCAACCACAGTGTTTACATCACAGGATCATTGAAAGAAGCGTTATCGTGCACACCATCATCATCCACAATGTCATCACACACGGTGTTGTCACGCACGATATAACTGGTATCCAAAAATCTCAATGCTGAAAAAAAAACCTGCATACATGCAGTCGGTATTTCATGTTGTCTGCCGGGCCAAGTCGCCCTTGAAAACAGTTTCTTCACTCAATGGGCTTTAAACTTGATTTGAAGCTTTTGTGACTGCAAGATAGAGGCCGACCGAAATTCGGTTTCGGTTTCGGCGCCGAAAGTTGGCAATTGGCACTTTAGGCATACTTTCGGTTTCGGCGAAAGTAATTTTTAACTTTCTGTCTGGTTTCGGTTTCGGCCAAAACTGATAATTGACTTTCGGTCGTCAACTAAAGATCTATTTTTAGAATATAACGCTAGTGATAAGTCTATCAGTCCGGTCAGTCGGGGATCCTTGCCTTTAGTCTGTGTGTGTGTGGGTTGGGGCATCGAACTGCGTAGCGATTCGCGCGCTGCGCTACGAACCCGGCGGCCCGAGTTCAATTCCCGCTCACGGCCGGTGACGATTATTTGAACCGGTCCTGGGCCCTCCCCTAGGTCGACTCAGCCTCAAATGAGTAAGTGGTGTGGTATGTAAACATCGCCACTAGGGAGACAAAGGCGGCCGGCCGTGGTGAATCCAAGTCCCGGGCGAAGCCGGGTAGTAAAGCTAGTACGTATTTCATAAATCTTGTGTTCGGTAACTTTCGGTTACATACCTTCTGTTTCGGTCTCGGTCGAAAGTGAAGTTAAACTTTCGGTTTCGGCCGAAAGTAAATTTTTTTCTCTCGGTCTGGTTTCTGTTTCAGCCGAAACCAAAAATTCAGTTTCGGTCGGCCTCTACGCAGGATTACTCCTTGGTTCTTTCGGTAAAGTCACGTAGATATAAAATAAAATAAATAATAGAATAATTATAAGTTTGAGAAAACAAACCTAGTAAAATTAGAAATGTAATGCAGTGCAACACAGAGAATTGGCTAACACAGCAGTTAACACTATACCTGGTTGATTACGTTCTTACAAAGATTGCTAATGGGCTTTACTCGTGAAATAACACTTTTGATTCAGATAGTAGCATTGCCATGACTTTTTCAGGACGGTTCTGACAATTTCTCGCAGCGTTCAGCGTGGTTGCCGTGTGTAATACCAATTGAGCAATTTGGAGGTAAGTTTTCAGCATTGGGATGTTTGGTCATCACCAGTTACATTGTGAGTGTGTATTAGCTATGGCGGACACCAGAGAACCAGGAGGAAAGTCATGCAGAACAGGGGAAGCAGCATACAAACTCTACACACTCCTAATTTGCTAAGGAGGGGTAGAACATACCATCTCCACACAAAAAGGGACTAAGCTGGAATTTAACCCCCAGGCCCTTCTTGCTGTGTGCCACAAGTGTGTGCAACAAGGTTATCTAGCACAGCAGACAAGCCTACCGAGTCTTGTTTTTACCCTTCACATAGGACTGACAAAGCGAGGCTAATTCTATAGCTGGTGCTCTCTCTCACTCCCATGGATTAAGGTCTCTTTATGTTCATATTCTTCGGGTCTTTCGGTAAAGTCTCGTAGATAGAAAAATAAATAAAGACCCAAAGAATATGAATTCCTGCAGTCACGAAAGCTTTAAGTCAAGATCTCTTCATGTTGTCTTACGAGCACTCAATTAGCAGTGATTGAATGAGACTCGATTGAATCGGCACTTAACCACTGTGTGATTGTTGCGCAGGTAAAACACGAGCACCTCAACTTTCGGTATGAGGTGCTGAAGACGATTGGGGAGGGCGGTCAAGGCATAGTGGTCGAGTGTCTTGACCACATGACAAACACCCTGGTGGCGGTTGAAAATACTCAGAACTCCATTGAGGTAAGACTCCACACTACTGCATACTGTGTCTGTGAACACAGCACCTCTCCACAATCGCCTTGTGCTACGAGAGCCATATTCAGTCAGGGCTCTAGCCGGCTCTAGTTGTGACTATGATATTAATTGGCCAAAACATCTTTACATAAAAGGATTTCAGAGCTTGGGAAATTGTTGGCACCAGCTCACTCCCTGGCTGCCTTCCCACTTGTATGTGGATCCTCATGCATCTCAATATTTCTGTCTTTGAGAGTGAGCCAAAGTGTGCATGGTATTATAAGTCTAAATTATGATTGATGATATTAAATTGTTGACTCTCTTTGCAGCGCCATGAATAACAATTTGCAGTTGAGGGAGATACAAATCGGGATCATACTTGAGGAGAGTGACACCGACGACTCCAACATCATCAAGATGCTGGATTGGTTCCAGTTCAGGAAGCACTACACCATCGTCTTGGAGCTGTTGAGGTAAGTACCAAGTGGCACTTGCATTGACGTGCTCTTGCGACCATTTGTCATCAAAAATTGTGGAGCTGCCATGAGTCTTGGAGGCTCAACTGGGACACATGTTGAGCTGGCAGCCATTCGCTTTTCTCCGACAGCCCCGCCCAATTTGACATAGCATGCCCCCTCAATCAGCAGGATGGCAGCGCAGTGGTAACACCTGCGTCTCACAGCAACAAGGCCGAGGGGCTGACTGCCAACTGATGCGCCTATAAGCGTGCAGTTTGTATGTTTCTTCCACTGCTGTACCGAGTGTTCATGATTGTGTGTGTTGAGTGAATTAGTGCTGTGTAAGGGAGGGAGGAGGTGAGTGTGGAATGTGTATATTCTCTCCCTGTTCTGCATGGGTTTCCTGTGGGTTCTCGGCTTTCTTCAACATTTTGGTGGTAAAATTTTAACGACCTCGCTCGGCATACAGAAGTTGTGGGTTCGATCCAGAGCCTCGATATTTGGCGTGTGCACGTTCTCCCCATGGTCACGTGGATTTTTACCCGGGTTCTCCGGTTTTTCCCTCCACATTTAAAAACAAGTGTTTAGAGTATTTGGCTGCTCTGAATTTCCCCATGATAAGCCACTTTGTTGAGGTATCATTTGCGGACAGATCGCTTCTGAAAAAGCGCTATACAGCTCAGTGGGCCTTACCTGGTAAAATAAAAAGTTTATAGTTTATAATAAATTCCCAATTTGACTGTGCTTGGTCAAGCATACCAATGCTGAAAACTACCGAAAAATTACCCAATTAGAATAACACACAGAAGCAACATCGCCCCCTTTGCTGCGAAAACTTCGTAGGACCCTCTTGAAAAAGTCGTGAGGATATGAACCAGAACCTCACAGAATGACACTAACTTTGTATTGTTGCCTCTTTCACAGTGGAACTCTGGATGATTGGATTGGTACAGGAAATCCAAGTCCCTTCGGATGGATGATGGTTGAAAATATACACCAAGGCGATCCTCACGTCCCTGCGTCACATCCATTCGAAGACAATCATTCACGGTGACCTCAAGCCTGTGAGTGGACAGAGTTTCACTGTAAACCTTTGTTGTTTTTGGAGACTAACCCTGGAGAAAGCCCCAGCCACATTGAGCAACGGGTTTTAATGCATTCTAGATTTGAAGCTTTCGTGACTGCAAGGATTCATACTCTTAGTTCTTTTGGTAAAGTCACATAGGTAAAAATGAAATTAAAATGAATTTATTCTTGTTTATTTTTATTAATTTTAATTTCATTTTTTAGCTACGTGACTTTACCGAAAGAACTAAGAGTATTTAATGCATTCGATTTGTTCACCTGTCTGGGATGGGCGGGGGGGGGGGGGGGCACGGTAACCACTGGTCAAGACCAATGTGAAGTAGACTTTGCCAAAAGTTGTGTTGCTATGAGCAGCCTGCCTGAGAGAAACAAAAAAAACTCAGATACTAAGCAGGACAAAAAGCACTCCAGTAATATCCTGATTTATGTCTTCCCCTTTTACGTTGTTTTGATAATCGTCGCCCCTTTCAGGAACGCATCCCCGACATAAACTGGGGTATTACTGTTTTCAAATGTACAAACAAATTTTAGAATCAGAATCAAAAGTAAATTTCCCAATTAAAGGCCATTGAGGTAAGCTCGTTTTCAAGGGCGACTCATCAGCTTACAAATTGCTCACAAAATTCTTGCCAAGACAAATGCGTGGTGAAAGTGTTACCGAATCCATGTGTGTGCATGGTTTTTCCTAACTCGCATGCACTAACAGCTATACGCTTCATTAGGGCCTCTCTTTCCACGCATTGAGCAACTTACATCGCATCATCTCACTTCCAGTGGCAGCTGTCAGGAAACATATCCTACTATCGCTGCGACTCAACCTTGTTGACAGTCACCTCGTCTGACTCCCTTTTTAATATATACTTGCGTATTTTGGTACATGCTCAATGGACTGCTGGCTGAATGCTGTTATCACCTCTGTGAATCCCTTCTTCTGTTCTTCATCTAGGAAAACATCTTGGTCAAGGACCCGCGTGGCAGGGACCATAAAGGTCACCGACTTTGGACACAGCTTCGTTGAGGGTTATCCAAGTGAGTGACCTCACCCGGGTGAGGGAGTGAGATTGCTCGTAGCGGTTAGCGCTCTGTGCTACGGACCCGGCAAATTATCTGAACTGCTCCTGGGCCTCCCCTAAGTCAACTCAGTCTCAAATGAATACCTGGTGCGAAGTGTAAAGATCACCACTGGGGAGACCAAGGCGGTAGGGCGTGGTGCTGGCCACCCACCCCTCGTGTATCGCGCCGGCCTTCATAAGTGCTTGCTAATAGCACTTGTCCCAAAAGCTTGTCACACTTGTGTCTGTGTGTATGCACACACGTGTGTGTATGCTCAGTCTCAAATGAATATCTGGTGTGTATGCACACACGTGTGTACATGTGACTGTGTGGAGGTGATGACTTGCGTGTGATGATGCTGTTAAAGGTGATTTGGGGGTCTTTGTCTTTGTGAATCACAGGCCTCCTTGACCTTCAGTACCGTCAAGTACATGTCTCCGGAGGGAATCTTGGGCTACTCGTCCACCAACTCGGTCGACATGTGGGCTCTGGGATGCACGGTGGCGAAGATAGCAACCGGAAAATCCATCTTCGAACCCATCAACTTCTACGACCAGTTGGGGTGCTGCATGGAGGTACTGCCTAACAGCAGCACTTCGCTCGTGATTCACAAAACATTCTTGGCCACGTCACGATCTGGCCACATTTTTGCCACCCGCCTGCTGACGCAGCCATAAGAAGTAAATGGTCATCCGTGCAAGCACTCAAAGCGCCACTTGTAGTTTAAGCTCACCCACCACCAGTAAGTTGAAGAGCAATTCTCTAAATTAAGTCTAGTAATGAGATACATTTCCCTTGAAGCTACATCCAGCACATATGCAGGACCATAACTGTGTGCACACAATGGCCTACTCTTTTCGAATAACGTCATGGGATCTTCAACGTCTACTGCGAATGTAGCAGACGGCCACGTACAAATTTACGGTTTGTACACATCGCAAGTAAAAATTGGGCGGCCAAATCTGAACCAGGAAACTCTGCAACGGGAGGCAGATGTGCAACTGCTGGGCCATGCCACAACCACGACCCTGCACCTGTGGGTGAACCGTGGGGAGTAGTAGCGGAGTGGTTAGCGCATCGAGCTACGAACCTGGTGACCCGAGTTGGATTTCTGCTTTACTGGCAACATTTTTAACAAATACCTGAAACTGGACACAGGCCGAAAGCGTTAAATGAGCACCTGGCACTTGGCGCTATGGGGCCAATCCCCTAGTGTGCTGCGCCGGCCTTAATCGGTGCTCACTAACAGTACTCGCTACAACAGTCGGTTGCGTTTATATGAAGGAACTTTGTTGTTGTGTGAACCGTGTGTAGGTCCTGGGGCTGCCTCCGGACTACTTGGTGAATAACGCTCCTAAAGAAAGAAATACTTTGGGAAGTTGAAGGGACAAGCTCACTGGAATACGTTTTACGAGCCAACTGTTATTGTTTCAGCTCGACCACCGATAAATTCTTGAATGTCGATTTCACAACCGACTTTCACCATTAAGCATCAGGAGAGATCCAGGAAATCAGGCCTGAAAATCTTGTACACGTGGCAATTGGGTCTTACAGCAAAAATGTGGCTCAGTAATTAAGTGGTCTGACCCAAAATCAACAATGAATCGGACATAGTTTCCTTTGTCTTACCAACACCCATCCCAGATGATGCAAAACACTCCATTGTGATTCACATTGGTTATCGGAGTTCTGCATTTCAAATGTGTATATATTGTAAAGTTCAGTCATAGTCAAAAGAACTCATATTTGGCGGGTCATTATGTTAGTGTTCCAGTGTAATCCTAATGGAGTAATTTGCAGTTAAAAGTTTCACATAGGCAAAATTTGTCCGGAACGCTGGCACAAAATGGCCTACGTCACGGAATCTGTAAAATCCACCATGAAACAAACGGTGCCAATTTGTTATAGTTAATGCAGCCTGCAGTGTAACCAGGGCGGCCTGCCGGATGGTAACCACAAACTTCTGCAAACAGTGGCAAAATCGCAACCGCTGGGCCACGGCGTAGTGCTGCTGCATTGCACTGTTTCTGCGCTGCGGGTGCGCAAGGGCCGATGTGGTTGTGTGACCGTGTCTCCTGTGTGTGCGCGTGTCTCCTGTGTGTGCGCGCTCCCTGCAGCATCCGCCAAGGAGCCAAAGATGTTTGGCCGCCATCGAGTGCCAGGGAGTCGCGCCGCTCAGCAAGCTGCTCGCGAACTACGACCCGGAGTTTGTGGACTTCATCAGCTGCTGCCTCCAGTAAGAGCCCCTCCCCCACGAGGATTCCCGCATCGTCACTCTGCTCCGACTGATGAGCGACCGCTCTCCTCCTGTCCCCTAGCTCCATCCCTCTCAAGCACAATTAGAAGCTCCATCATTGCATAGACTGGCTTGATCCATACACTAACATAGAGAGACTTAGACCCCCATCTTCTTCGAAGCCAATCATTGCTAATGCCACAACCCTATCCCCTTGGTGTTTCCCTCTTGGCTAGACCGCAGTAGGGCACCGGAATGGAAAAAATGTGATGCGAGGTGGTTTGCGTTGCCGCAGAACTTAGGCGAGTGCTCTGTGCAACAGTAAACAATGTAAATAGAGATAACTTGAGGATGTTGTTAATTATGCATCTTATTGACGCTCGTTTACCTAGGAAAGCCTCACGACTTTTTTCAGGAGGGTCCTGCCAAGTTTGCGTATTGGGGGCGATGACTTCTACGTACATTCCAAATGAGTAATTTACAAGCAGAGCCGTCCCTGGGTATGGCGAATCAGGGCGGCCTCCCCAGGCCCAAACGCTTATGGGGACACCGCGCTTGGATGTCACGGTGGTGTCAGATGTAATACTTCTGGTTTCGCTCGAAGGGCATCGGGGGGCCCACACGGTGTGATTGGCCCCTGGCGCTGCACCCACCTATGGGACAGCCCTGCTTACAAGCAGTACATTCCTTTGCCAAATGTGGACCTTGATGCCAGCCTACTCTCGCACAATACATGATAGGATCTTTAACATCCTCTATGAAGCAGACGGCGAGTATTTTTAGGTTAACACGCCCGCAGCATTAACCAGGGGCGGCCACTGGATTCGCACCGTGATCCTCTGCAACAAGTGGCAAACAATGCGCGAACCCTGGGCCACGTCACTGCTGCGTCATGTCACAGGAGAGATGAGCTCATGTGGGCATTGGATGATGTGGAGCTGGTTGGACTTGCCGATGACTTTTACCAGCGGTGTTAAGATCGGTTTCGTGAAAGACGACACAAGGCAGTGCCAGGCAAGGTGGCACTTTTAGGCTACTGGGGCAGTTGGAGGTAATTCGCTACTCGGCAACAACGGAGGGCGGAGAAGCGACGCTCACAATGAGCAGAGCACTGAGCGGCTAATATGCAGCAGGGTGGCAAAGTGGGGAGCACAGTTTATACATCAGCAGCTAGTTGATGATTATGGTAATCATTGCCAAAAGTGGATTACTGCTACCACTGCTGCCATTAGTTCTTGGACCCAGTGAGAGGAGGCAAATGTAAATCCTTCGATCGTCATCGCTCGTCGTGTGTGCCGCTTGTGTCTGTACCGTTCCAACAGATGGAATGCGTCTCGTCGCATGACACCGGCGCAGGCACTGGCACACCACTGGCTGCGGGATGTCGGCACAGCTGAACCCGGGCATTCCGGGGCAGCTGCCGTCACCACCACCGTCCCCGCCGCCCCCGCCGCCACCACCACCACCGCCGCCGTCCCGCCGCCGCCGCCGTCGCCGCCGTCACTGGCCGCCGACGTCACCCGCCGCCACCACCCCCGTCACCGCACCACCGCCGTCGCCACTGCCACCACTACGTCGTCCCTACCGCCACCGCTGCCACCACCACCACTGTCACCACCACCGCTGCTGCCGCCGCCGCTGTCGCCGCCCCCGCTGCCACCGTCGCCGCCACCCCCCGCCGCCGCCGTTGTCACCGCCGCCGCCGTCACCGCTGCTGCTGCCGCCGCTGCCACCGCTGCCACCACTGCCACCGCGCTGCCACCGCCCACCGCCATCGCCACCGTCATCCCCGCCGCCGCGCCCCCACCACCGCCGCCGCCGCACTGCCGCCGACGTCACCGCCACCGCCCTGTCGCCGCCGTCACCGCCGCCGCTGCCGCCACCCGCCACCGCCGTCGCCGCCGTCACCGCCGCCACACTCCGTCGCCGTCACCGCCGCCGCCGTCGCCGCCGTCAGTGCCGCCACCGCCGTCACCGCTGCTGCCATCGCCGCCGTCACGGCGCCGCCGCCGTCACCGCCGCCGCCGTCAAAGCCACTGTTGCTTGCTGCCACCGCCGCCGCCGCCACCACCACCCACCACCACCTCCCTGCCGCCGCCGCCGCCGCCGCCACCACCGTCGTCGTCCCTACCGCCACCCCCGCCACCACCACCGGCCGCCGCCGCCGCCACCACCGTCGTCCCTACCGCCACCACCGCCACACCACCGCCGCCGCCGCCACCACCGTCGTCATCCCTACCGCCACCGCCGCCACCACCACCACCACCGCCGCCGCCACCACCGTCGTCCCTACCACCACCACCGCTGCCACTGCCACCATCAGCAGTGACCAGGGTCCGGTCTCGCTGTGCGACAGGGAGGGCAACGCAACCTCTACACCGCTGTGCAACGGTAAGCAGCTCTGCGTGTTGTGTCCTGTGTGTGTGTGTATTTATTTATTATTTATTACCACTTTACTTAATTACCCAGAAAAGCCTGTGTCTTAAGATGCTGTGAATGTTGCGAAGCGCAGTTTAAATGCACACACGGATGATCGGGAGTTGCGATGTTGTAGCGTAATAACGAACGAGCAATAAGAGGGAAATGAAATGGTGTCATGTCCATCCGTTCACAGATCGAGCCCCGCACAGCCCTCGCTCACCCGGCCTCTGCAGAGAAGATGGAGGTTGTGGAGGAGAGCATGCAGGAGAATGGAGGAGGAAGGGAAGGAGGAGGGGAAGGAGAAGATGGAGGTGCCGACACGGGAGACGAGACGAGAGAGCGGAAGAAGCGATCTGGACTGGCTCGTGTGGGACGAGCAATCTGCTCTTTCTTCTGCCACTGGCTGCTTGTGGTGGAGTTTCCACCGCAGAGTAGCCATGAAGGCGCCAGGGGTGGTGATGATAGATGTGCATTAGTATCATCACCACCGCTATCACCACACATGCACACACATTCCACCCTCTTCCCACCCCAACATACACACAACACACATACACTACACACACACACTACACAGACACACCACGGACACTACACACACACACTACACACACTACACACACCACAGACACTACACACCACACTACACACACACCACAGACACTACACACACACTACACACACACCACAGACACTACACACACACACCACAGACACTACACACACACCACAGACACACCACGGACACTACACACACACACTACACAGACACACCACAGACACTACACACACACCACAGACACTACACACACACACTAACACACACCACAGACACTACACACACACCACAGACACTACACAAACACCACACACTACACACACACACTACACACACTACACACACACCACAGACACTACACACACCACACACACTACACACACACCACAGACACTACACACACCCAGACACTACACAAACACCACAGACACACACACCCACCCAGACACTACACACACACTACACACACCACCGACACTACAAACACACACACTACACACACACTACACACACACCACACACACTACACACACGACACCACACTACACACACTACACACACACCACAGACACTACACACTACACACACACTACACACACACACCACAGACACACTACACACACACCACAGACACACTACACACACACCACAGACACACACACGCACATTACACACACACTACAGACACCACACACCACACCACAGACACACACCACAGACACACCACAGACACACACTACACACACCACAGACACACACTACACACACCACAGACACACACTACACACACCACAGACACACACTACACAGACACACACTACACACACACACACACACCACAGACACACCACAGACACCCACACCCACACAAACACACACCCACAGACACACACCACCACACACACACACTACACACACACAACACACACTACACACACTACACACACACACTACACAGACACACCACGGACACTACACACACACACTACACCACTACACAGACACACCACAGACACTACACAACACACACTACACACACACCACAGACACTACACACACACTACACACACACCACAGACACTACACACACACACCACAGACACCACAGACACTACACCACACCACAGACCTAACAAACACCACAGACACTACACACACACACTACACACACTACACACACACCACAGACACTACACACACCACACACTACAACACACACCACAGACACTACCACACACCACAGACACTACACAAACACCACAGACACTACACACACACTACACACACCACAGACACTACAAACACACACACTACACACACACTACACACACACCACACACACTACACACACGACACACACTACACACACTACACACACCACAGACACTACACACTACACACACACTACACACACACCACAGACACACTACACACACACCACAGACACACTACACACACCACAGACACACACACCCACATTACACACACACTACAGACACACACCACACACCACAGACACACACCACAGACACACACTACACACACCACAGACACACACTACACACACCACAGACACACACTACACACACCACAGACACACACTACACAGACACACACACTACACACTACACACACACACCACAGACACACCACACACACACTACACAAA
>NW_026890688.1:0-29145 GCF_015708825.2 Lethenteron reissneri | reverse complement strand
CCTGGAGCTGGCAAAACGCTCATTTTAGTGTCGCCAAATATCGCCGAACGTCACGAAACTTCCACACGCTTTCCAGCAGATTTGCTCGTGCACCAAAAAAAGTCAAAATTTTTACACATAGACCCCATCAAACGGTAGAAATTGGCCGGGATTGCTCTCATGTGCGTTACGGGGCCTCGTTTCTCTCGCTCCGAATTCCCTGGAGCTGGCAAAACGCTCATTTTAGTGTCGCCAAATATCGTCCGAA
Source organism: Lethenteron reissneri (assembly GCF_015708825.2). Classification (NCBI taxonomy): domain Eukaryota; kingdom Metazoa; phylum Chordata; class Hyperoartia; order Petromyzontiformes; family Petromyzontidae; genus Lethenteron; species Lethenteron reissneri. Next base: position 28,898 of record NW_026890688.1, on the reverse strand, counting down.
CGTCACGAAACTTCCACACGCTTTCCAGCAGATTTGCTCGTGCACCAAAAAAAGTCAAAATTTTTACACATAGACCCCATCAAACGGTAGAAATTGGCCGGGATTGCTCTCATGTGCGTTACGGGGCCTCGTTTCTCTCGCTCCGAATTCCCTGGAGCTGGCAAAACGCACTTTTTTGTGTCGCCAAATATCGTCCGAACGTCACGAACTTCCACGCTTTCCCAGCAGATTTGCTCGTGCACCAAAAAAAGTCAAAATTTTTACACATAGACCCCATCAAACGGTAGAAATTGGCCGGGATTGCTCTCATGTGCGTTACGGGGCCTCGTTTCTCTCGCTCCGAATTCCCTGGAGCTGGCAAAACGCTCATTTTAGTGTCGCCAAATATCGTCCGAACGTCACGAAACTTCCACACGCTTTCCAGCAGATTTGCTCGTGCACCAAAAAAAGTCAAAATTTTTACACATAGACCCCATCAAACGGTAGAAATTGGCCGGGATTGCTCTCATGTGCGTTACGGGGCCTCGTTTCTCTCGCTCCGAATTCCCTGGAGCTGGCAAAACGCTCATTTTAGTGTCGCCAAATATCGTCCGAACGTCACGAAACTTCCACACGCTTTCCAGCAGATTTGCTCGTGCACCAAAAAAAGTCAAAATTTTTACACATAGACCCCATCAAACGGTAGAAATTGGCCGGGATTGCTCTCATGTGCGTTACGGGGCCTCGTTTCTCTCGCTCCGAATTCCCTGGAGCTGGCAAACGCTCATTTTAGTGTCGCCAAATATCGTCGAACGTCACGAAACTTCCACACGCTTTTCCAGCAGATTTGCTCGTGCACCAAAAAAAGTCAAAATTTTTACACATAGACCCCATCAAACGGTAGAAATTGGCCGGGATTGCTCTCATGTGCGTTACGGGGCCTCGTTTCTCTCGCTCCGAATTCCCTGGAGCTGGCAAACGCTCATTTTAGTGTCGCCAAATATCGTCCGAACGTCACGAAACTTCCACACGCTTTCCAGCAGATTTGCTCGTGCACCAAAAAAAGTCAAAATTTTTACACATAGACCCCATCAAACGGTAGAAATTGGCCGGGATTGCTCTCATGTGCGTTACGGGGCCTCGTTTCTCTCGCTCCGAATTCCCTGGAGCTGGCAAATCGCTCATTTTAGTGTCGCCAAATATCGTCCGAACGTCACGAACTTCCACAGCTTTCCAGCAGATTTGCTCGTGCACCAAAAAAAGTCAAAATTTTACACATAGACCCCATCAAACGGTAGAAATTGGCCGGGATTGCTCTCATGTGCGTTACGGGGCCTCGTTTCTCTCGCTCCGAATTCCCTGGAGCTGGCAAAACGCTCATTTTGTGTCGCCAAATATCGTCCGAACGTCACGAAACTTCCACACGCTTTCCAGCAGATTTGCTCGTGCACCAAAAAAAGTCAAAATTTTACACATAGACCCCATCAAACGGTAGAAATTGGCCGGGATTGCTCTCATGTGCGTTACGGGGCCTCGTTTCTCTCGCTCCGAATTCCCTGGAGCTGGCAAACGCTCATTTCGCCAAATATCGTCCGAACGTCACGAAACTTCCACACGCTTTCCCAGCACACATAGACCCCATCAAACGGTAGAAATTGGCCGGGATTGCTCTCATGTGCGTTACGGGGCCTCGTTTCTCTCGCTCCGAATTCCCTGAGCTGGCAAACGCATTTTTGTGTCGCCAAATATCGTCCGAACGTCACGAAACTCCACAGCTTTCCAGCAGATTTGCTCGTGCACCAAAAAAAGTCAAAATTTTTACACATAGACCCCATCAAACGGTAGAAATTGGCCGGGATTGCTCTCATGTGCGTTACGGGGCCTCGTTTCTCTCGCTCCGAATTCCCTGGAGCTGGCAAAACGCTCATTTTAGTGTCGCCAAATATCGTCCGAACGTCACGAAACTTCCACAGCTTTCCAGCAGATTTGCTCGTGCACCAAAAAAGTCAAAATTTTTACACATAGACCCCATCAAACGGTAGAAATTGGCCGGGATTGCTCTCATGTGCGTTACGGGGCCTCGTTTCTCTCGCTCCGAATTCCCTGGAGCTGGCAAATCGCTCATTTTAGTGTCGCCAAATATCGTCCGAACGTCACGAACTTCCACACGCTTTCCAGCAGATTTGCTCGTGCACCAAAAAAGTCAAAATTTTTACACATAGACCCCATCAAACGGTAGAAATTGGCCGGGATTGCTCTCATGTGCGTTACGGGGCCTCGTTTCTCTCGCTCCGAATTCCCTGGAGCTGGCAAAACGCTCATTTTAGTGTCGCCAAATATCGTCGAACGTCACGAACTTCCACGCTTTTCCAGCAGATTTGCTCGTGCACCAAAAAAAGTCAAAATTTTTACACATAGACCCCATCAAACGGTAGAAATTGGCCGGGATTGCTCTCATGTGCGTTACGGGGCCTCGTTTCTCTCGCTCCGAATTCCCTGGAGCTGGCAAACGCTCATTTTAGTGTCGCCAAATATCGTCCGAACGTCACGAAACTTCCACACGCTTTCCAGCAGATTTGCTCGTGCACCAAAAAAAGTCAAAATTTTTACACATAGACCCCATCAAACGGTAGAAATTGGCCGGGATTGCTCTCATGTGCGTTACGGGGCCTCGTTTCTCTCGCTCCGAATTCCCTGGAGCTGGCAAAACGCTCATTTAGTGTCGCCAAATATCGTCCGAACGTCACGAAACTTCCACACGCTTTCCAGCAATTTGCTCGTGCACCAAAAAAATCAAAATTTTTACACATAGACCCCATCAAACGGTAGAAATTGGCCGGGATTGCTCTCATGTGCGTTACGGGGCCTCGTTTCTCGCGCTCCGAATTCCCTGGAGCTGGCAAACGCTCATTTTAGTGTCGCCAAATATGTCCGAACGTCACGAAACTTCCACACGCTTTCCAGCAGATTTGCTCGTGCACCAAAAAAAGTCAAAATTTTACACATAGACCCCATCAAACGGTAGAAATTGGCCGGGATTGCTCTCATGTGCGTTACGGGGCCTCGTTTCTCTCGCTCCGAATTCCCTGGAGCTGGCAAACGCCATTTTAGTGTCGCCAAATATCGTCCGAACGTCACGAAACTTCCACACGCTTTCCAGCAGATTTGCTCGTGCACCAAAAAAAGTCAAAATTTTTACACATAGACCCCATCAAACGGTAGAAATTGGCCGGGATTGCTCTCATGTGCGTTACGGGGCCTCGTTTCTCTCGCTCCGAATCCCTGGAGCTGGGCAAAACGCTCATTATAGTGTCGCCAAATATCGTCCGAACGTCACGAACCTTCCACACGCTTTCCCAGCAGATTTGCTCGTGCACCAAAAAAAGTCAAAATTTTACACATAGACCCCATCAAACGGTAGAAATTGGCCGGATTGCTCTCATGTGCGTTACGGGGCCTCGTTTCTCTCGCTCCGAATTCCCTGAGCTGGGAAATCGCTCATTTTAGTGTCGCCAAATATCGTCGAACGTCACGAAACTTCCACAGGCTTTTCCAGCAGATTTGCTCGTGCACCAAAAAAAGTCAAAATTTTTACACATAGACCCCATCAAACGGTAGAAATTGGCCGGGATTGCTCTCATGTGCGTTACGGGGCCTCGTTTCTCTCGCTCCGAATTCCCTGGAGCTGGCAAACGCTCATTATAGTGCGCCAAATATCGTCCGAACGTCACGAACTTCCACACGCTTTCCCAGCAGATTTGCTCGTGCCACAAAAAAAGTCAAAATTTTACACATAGACCCCATCAAACGGTAGAAATTGGCCGGGATTGCTCTCATGTGCGTTACGGGGCCTCGTTTCTCTCGCTCCGAATTCCCTGGAGCTGGCAAAACGCTCATTTTAGTGTCGCCAAATATCGTCCGAACGTCACGAAACTTCCACACGCTTTCCCAGCAGATTTGCTCGTGCACCAAAAAAAGTCAAAATTTTTACACATAGACCCCATCAAACGGTAGAAATTGGCCGGGATTGCTCTCATGTGCGTTACGGGGCCTCGTTTCTCTCGCTCCGAATTCCCTGGAGCTGGCAAAACGCTCATTTTAGTGTCGCCAAATATCGTCCGAACGTCACGAAACTTCCACACGCTTTTCCAGCAGATTTGCTCGTGCACCAAAAAAAGTCAAAATTTTTACACATAGACCCCATCAAACGGTAGAAATTGGCCGGGATTGCTCTCATGTGCGTTACGGGGCCTCGTTTCTCTCGCTCCGAATTCCCTGGAGCTGGCAAAACGCTCATTATAGTGTCGCCAAATATCGTCCGAACGTCACGAAACTTCCACACGCTTTCCCAGCAGATTTGCTCGTGCACCAAAAAAAAGTCAAAATTTTTACACATAGACCCCATCAAACGGTAGAAATTGGCCGGGATTGCTCTCATGTGCGTTACGGGGCCTCGTTTCTCTCGCTCCGAATTCCCTGGAGCTGGCAAAACGCTCATTATAGTGTCGCCAAATATGGTCCGAACGTCACGAAACTTCGACACGCCTTTCCAGCAGATTTGCTCGTGCACCAAAAAAAGTCAAAATTTTTACACATAGACCCCATCAAACGGTAGAAATTGGCCGGGATTGCTCTCATGTGCGTTACGGGGCCTCGTTTCTCTCGCTCCGAATTCCCTGGAGCTGGCAAAACGCTCATTTTAGTGTCGCCAAATATCGTCCGAACGTCACGAAACTTCCACACGCCTTTCCAGCAGATTTGCTCGTGCACCAAAAAAAGTCAAAATTTTTACACATAGACCCCATCAAACGGTAGAAATTGGCCGGGATTGCTCTCATGTGCGTTACGGGGCCTCGTTTCTCTCGCTCCGAATTCCCTGGAGCTGGCAAAACGCTCATTTTAGTGTCGCCAAATATCGTCCGAACGTCACGAAACTTCCACACGCTTTCCCAGCAGATTTGCTCGTGCACCAAAAAAAGTCAAAATTTTTACACATAGACCCCATCAAACGGTAGAAATTGGCCGGGATTGCTCTCATGTGCGTTACGGGGCCTCGTTTCTCTCGCTCCGAATTCCCTGGAGCTGGCAAAACGCTCATTTTAGTGTCGCCAAATATCGTACGAACGTCACGAAACCTTCCACACGCTTTTCCAGCAGATTTGCTCGTGCACCAAAAAAAGTCAAAATTTTTACACATAGACCCCATCAAACGGTAGAAATTGGCCGGGATTGCTCTCATGTGCGTTACGGGGCCTCGTTTCTCTCGCTCCGAATTCCCTGGAGCTGGGCAAAATCGCTCATTTTAGTGTCGCCAAATATCGTACGAACGTCACGAAACTTCCACACGCTTTTCCAGCAGATTTGCTCGTGCACCAAAAAAAGTCAAAATTTTACACATAGACCCCATCAAACGGTAGAAATTGGCCGGGATTGCTCTCATGTGCGTTACGGGGCCTCGTTTCTCTCGCTCCGAATTCCCTGGAGCTGGCAAAACGCTCATTTTAGTGTCGCCAAATATCGTCCGAACGTCACGAAACGTCCACACGCTTTCCAGCAGATTTGCTCGTGCACCAAAAAAAGTCAAAATTTTACACATAGACCCCATCAAACGGTAGAAATTGGCCGGGATTGCTCTCATGTGCGTTACGGGGCCTCGTTTCTCTCGCTCCGAATTCCCTGGAGCTGGCAAAACGCTCATTTTAGTGTCGCCAAATATCGTCCGAACGTCACGAAACTTCCACACGCTTTCCCAGCAGATTTGCTCGTGCACCAAAAAAAGTCAAAATTTTACACATAGACCCCATCAAACGGTAGAAATTGGCCGGGATTGCTCTCATGTGCGTTACGGGGCCTCGTTTCTCTCGCTCCGAATTCCCTGGAGCTGGCAAAACGCTCATTTTAGTGTCGCCAAATATCGTCCGAACGTCACGAAACTTCCACACGCTTTCCCAGCAGATTTGCTCGTGCACCAAAAAAAGTCAAAATTTTTACACATAGACCCCATCAAACGGTAGAAATTGGCCGGGATTGCTCTCATGTGCGTTACGGGGCCTCGTTTCTCTCGCTCCGAATTCCCTGGAGCTGGCAAAACGCTCATTTTAGTGTCGCCAAATATCGTCCGAACGTCACGAAACTTCCACACGCTTTCCCAGCAGATTTGCTCGTGCACCAAAAAAAGTCAAAATTTTTACACATAGACCCCATCAAACGGTAGAAATTGGCCGGGATTGCTCTCATGTGCGTTACGGGGCCTCGTTTCTCTCGCTCCGAATTCCCTGGAGCTGGCAAACGCTCATTTTAGTGTCGCCAAATATCGTCCGAACGTCACGAAACTTCCACACGCTTTCCCAGCAGATTTGCTCGTGCACCAAAAAAAGTCAAAATTTTTACACATAGACCCCATCAAACGGTAGAAATTGGCCGGGATTGCTCTCATGTGCGTTACGGGGCCTCGTTTCTCTCGCTCCGAATTCCCTGGAGCTGGGAAATCGCTCATTTTATGTGTCGCCAAATATCGTACGAACGTCACGAACCGTCCACACGGCTTTTCCAGCAGATTTGCTCGTGCACCAAAAAAAGTCAAAATTTTTACACATAGACCCCATCAAACGGTAGAAATTGGCCGGGATTGCTCTCATGTGCGTTACGGGGCCTCGTTTCTCTCGCTCCGAATTCCCTGGAGCTGGCAAAACGCTCATTTTAGTGTCGCCAAATATCGTCCGAACGTCACGAAACTTCCACACGCTTTCCCAGCAGATTTGCTCGTGCACCAAAAAAAGTCAAAATTTTTACACATAGACCCCATCAAACGGTAGAAATTGGCCGGGATTGCTCTCATGTGCGTTACGGGGCCTCGTTTCTCTCGCTCCGAATTCCCTGGAGCTGGCAAAACGCTCATTATAGTGTCGCCAAATATCGTCCGAACGTCACGAAACTTCCACACGCTTTCCCAGCAGATTTGCTCGTGCACCAAAAAAAGTCAAAATTTTTACACATAGACCCCATCAAACGGTAGAAATTGGCCGGGATTGCTCTCATGTGCGTTACGGGGCCTCGTTTCTCTCGCTCCGAATTCCCTGGAGCTGGCAAACGCTCATTTTAGTGTCGCCAAATATCGTCCGAACGTCACGAAACTTCCACACGCTTTCCCAGCAGATTTGCTCGTGCACCAAAAAAAGTCAAAATTTTTACACATAGACCCCATCAAACGGTAGAAATTGGCCGGGATTGCTCTCATGTGCGTTACGGGGCCTCGTTTCTCTCGCTCCGAATTCCCTGGAGCTGGCAAAACGCTCATTTTAGTGTCGCCAAATATCGTCCGAACGTCACGAAACTTCCACACGCTTTCCAGCAGATTTGCTCGTGCACCAAAAAAAGTCAAAATTTTTACACATAGACCCCATCAAACGGTAGAAATTGGCCGGGATTGCTCTCATGTGCGTTACGGGGCCTCGTTTCTCTCGCTCCGAATTCCCTGAAGCTGGCAAATCGCTCATTTTTAGTGTCGCCAAATATCGTACGAACGTCACGAACCTTCCACACGCTTTCCAGCAGATTTGCTCGTGCACCAAAAAAGTCAAAATTTTTACACATAGACCCCATCAAACGGTAGAAATTGGCCGGGATTGCTCTCATGTGCGTTACGGGGCCTCGTTTCTCTCGCTCCGAATTCCCTGGAGCTGGCAAACGCTCATTTTAGTGTCGCCAAATATCGTCCGAACGTCACGAACCTTCCACACGCTTTTCCAGCAGATTTGCTCGTGCACCAAAAAAAGTCAAAATTTTTACACATAGACCCCATCAAACGGTAGAAATTGGCCGGGATTGCTCTCATGTGCGTTACGGGGCCTCGTTTCTCTCGCTCCGAATTCCCTGGAGCTGGCAAACGCTCATTTTAGTGTCGCCAAATATCGTCCGAACGTCACGAAACTTCCACACGCTTTCCCAGCAGATTTGCTCGTGCACCAAAAAAAGTCAAAATTTTTACACATAGACCCCATCAAACGGTAGAAATTGGCCGGGATTGCTCTCATGTGCGTTACGGGGCCTCGTTTCTCTCGCTCCGAATTCCCTGGAGCTGGCAAAACGCTCATTATAGTGTCGCCAAATATCGTCCGAACGTCACGAAACTTCCACACGCTTTCCCAGCAGATTTGCTCGTGCACCAAAAAAAGTCAAAATTTTTACACATAGACCCCATCAAACGGTAGAAATTGGCCGGGATTGCTCTCATGTGCGTTACGGGGCCTCGTTTCTCTCGCTCCGAATTCCCTGGAGCTGGCAAAACGCTCATTTTAGTGTCGCCAAATATCGTCCGAACGTCACGAAACTTCCACACGCTTTCCAGCAGATTTGCTCGTGCACCAAAAAAGTCAAAATTTTACACATAGACCCCATCAAACGGTAGAAATTGGCCGGGATTGCTCTCATGTGCGTTACGGGGCCTCGTTTCTCTCGCTCCGAATTCCCTGGAGCTGGCAAACGCTCATTTTAGTGTCGCCAAATATCGTCCGAACGTCACGAAACTTCCACACGCTTTCCCAGCAGATTTGCTCGTGCACCAAAAAAAGTCAAAATTTTTACACATAGACCCCATCAAACGGTAGAAATTGGCCGGGATTGCTCTCATGTGCGTTACGGGGCCTCGTTTCTCTCGCTCCGAATTCCCTGGAGCTGGCAAAACGCTCATTTTAGTGTCGCCAAATATCGTCCGAACGTCACGAAACTTCCACACGCTTTCCCAGCAGATTTGCTCGTGCACCAAAAAAAGTCAAAATTTTTACACATAGACCCCATCAAACGGTAGAAATTGGCCGGGATTGCTCTCATGTGCGTTACGGGGCCTCGTTTCTCTCGCTCCGAATTCCCTGGAGCTGGCAAAACGCTCATTTAGTGTCGCCAAATATCGTCCGAACGTCACGAAACTTCCACACGCTTTCCCAGCAGATTTGCTCGTGCACCAAAAAAAGTCAAAATTTTTACACATAGACCCCATCAAACGGTAGAAATTGGCCGGGATTGCTCTCATGTGCGTTACGGGGCCTCGTTTCTCTCGCTCCGAATTCCCTGGAGCTGGCAAAACGCTCATTATAGTGTCGCCAAATATCGTCCGAACGTCACGAAACCTTCCACACGCTTTCCCAGCAGATTTGCTCGTGCACCAAAAAAAGTCAAAATTTTTACACATAGACCCCATCAAACGGTAGAAATTGGCCGGGATTGCTCTCATGTGCGTTACGGGGCCTCGTTTCTCTCGCTCCGAATTCCCTGGAGCTGGCAAAACGCTCATTTTAGTGTCGCCAAATATCGTCCGAACGTCACGAAACGTCCACAGGCTTTTCCCAGCAGATTTGCTCGTGCACCAAAAAAAGTCAAAATTTTTACACATAGACCCCATCAAACGGTAGAAATTGGCCGGGATTGCTCTCATGTGCGTTACGGGGCCTCGTTTCTCTCGCTCCGAATTCCCTGGAGCTGGCAAAACGCTCATTTTAGTGTCGCCAAATATCGTCCGAACGTCACGAAACTTCCACACGCTTTCCCAGCAGATTTGCTCGTGCACCAAAAAAAGTCAAAATTTTTACACATAGACCCCATCAAACGGTAGAAATTGGCCGGGATTGCTCTCATGTGCGTTACGGGGCCTCGTTTCTCTCGCTCCGAATTCCCTGGAGCTGGGCAAAACGCTCATTTTAGTGTCGCCAAATATCGTACGAACGTCACGAAACTTCCACACGCTTTCCAGCAGATTTGCTCGTGCACCAAAAAAAGTCAAAATTTTTACACATAGACCCCATCAAACGGTAGAAATTGGCCGGGATTGCTCTCATGTGCGTTACGGGGCCTCGTTTCTCTCGCTCCGAATTCCCTGGAGCTGGCAAACGCTCATTTATAGTGTCGCCAAATATCGTCCGAACGTCACGAAACTTCCACACGCTTTCCCAGCAGATTTGCTCGTGCACCAAAAAAAGTCAAAATTTTTACACATAGACCCCATCAAACGGTAGAAATTGGCCGGGATTGCTCTCATGTGCGTTACGGGGCCTCGTTTCTCTCGCTCCGAATTCCCTGGAGCTGGCAAAACGCTCATTTTAGTGTCGCCAAATATCGTCCGAACGTCACGAAACTTCCACACGCTTTCCCAGCAGATTTGCTCGTGCACCAAAAAAAGTCAAAATTTTTACACATAGACCCCATCAAACGGTAGAAATTGGCCGGGATTGCTCTCATGTGCGTTACGGGGCCTCGTTTCTCTCGCTCCGAATTCCCTGGAGCTGGCAAATCGCTCATTTTAGTGTCGCCAAATATCGTACGAACGTCACGAAACTTCCACACGCTTTTCCAGCAGATTTGCTCGTGCACCAAAAAAAGTCAAAATTTTTACACATAGACCCCATCAAACGGTAGAAATTGGCCGGGATTGCTCTCATGTGCGTTACGGGGCCTCGTTTCTCTCGCTCCGAATTCCCTGGAGCTGGGCAAATCGCTCATTTTAGTGTCGCCAAATATCGTACGAACGTCACGAACCTTCCACAGGCTTTTCCAGCAGATTTGCTCGTGCACCAAAAAAAGTCAAAATTTTTACACATAGACCCCATCAAACGGTAGAAATTGGCCGGGATTGCTCTCATGTGCGTTACGGGGCCTCGTTTCTCTCGCTCCGAATTCCCTGGAGCTGGCAAAACGCTCATTATAGTGTCGCCAAATATCGTCCGAACGTCACGAAACTTCCACACGCTTTCCCAGCAGATTTGCTCGTGCACCAAAAAAGTCAAAATTTTACACATAGACCCCATCAAACGGTAGAAATTGGCCGGGATTGCTCTCATGTGCGTTACGGGGCCTCGTTTCTCTCGCTCCGAATTCCCTGGAGCTGGCAAACGCTCATTTATAGTGTCGCCAAATATCGTCCGAACGTCACGAAACTTCCACACGCTTTCCCAGCAGATTTGCTCGTGCACCAAAAAAGTCAAAATTTTTACACATAGACCCATCAAACGGTAGAAATTGGCCGGGATTGCTCTCATGTGCGTTACGGGGCCTCGTTTCTCTCGCTCCGAATTCCCTGGAGCTGGCAAACGCTCATTTTAGTGTCGCCAAATATCGTCCGAACGTCACGAACCTTCCACACGCTTTTCCAGCAGATTTGCTCGTGCACCAAAAAAGTCAAAATTTTTACACATAGACCCCATCAAACGGTAGAAATTGGCCGGGATTGCTCTCATGTGCGTTACGGGGCCTCGTTTCTCTCGCTCCGAATTCCCTGGAGCTGGCAAAACGCTCATTTTAGTGTCGCCAAATATCGTCCGAACGTCACGAACCTTCCACACGCTTTCCCAGCAGATTTGCTCGTGCACCAAAAAAAGTCAAAATTTTTTACACATAGACCCCATCAAACGGTAGAAATTGGCCGGGATTGCTCTCATGTGCGTTACGGGGCCTCGTTTCTCTCGCTCCGAATTCCCTGGAGCTGGGCAAATCGCTCATTTTAGTGTCGCCCAAATATCGTCCGAACGTCACGAACCTTCCACACGCTTTTCCAGCAGATTTGCCTCGTGCACCAAAAAAAGTCAAAATTTTTACACATAGACCCCATCAAACGGTAGAAATTGGCCGGGATTGCTCTCATGTGCGTTACGGGGCCTCGTTTCTCTCGCTCCGAATTTCCCTGAGCTGGAAATCGCTCATTTTTTAGTGTCGCCAAATATCGTACGAACGTCACGAACCTTCCACACGCTTTTCCAGCAGATTTGCATCGTGCACCAAAAAAGTCAAAATTTTTACACATAGACCCCATCAAACGGTAGAAATTGGCCGCGGGATTGCTCTCATGTGCGTTACGGGGCCTCGTTTCTCTCGCTCCGAATTCCCTGGAGCTGGCAAACGCTCAATTTTAGTGTCGCCAAATATCGTCCGAACGTCACGAAACTTCCACACGCTTTCCCAGCAGATTTGCTCGTGCACCAAAAAAAGTCAAAATTTTTTACACATAGACCCCATCAAACGGTAGAAATTGGCCGGGATTGCTCTCATGTGCGTACGGGGCCTCGTTTCTCTCGCTCCGAATTCCCTGGAGCTGGCAAACGCTCATTTTAGTGTCGCCAAATATCGTCCGAACGTCACGAAACTTCCACACGCTTTTCCCAGCAGATTTGCTCGTGCACCAAAAAAGTCAAAATTTTACACATAGACCCCATCAAACGGTAGAAATTGGCCGGGATTTGCTCTCATGTGCGTTACGGGGCCTCGTTTCTCTCGCTCCGAATTCCCTGGAGCTGGCAAAACGCTCATTATAGTGTCGCCAAATATCGTCCGAACGTCACGAAACTTCCACACGCTTTCCCAGCAGATTTGCTCGTGCACCAAAAAAAGTCAAAATTTTACACATAGACCCCATCAAACGGTAGAAATTGGCCGGGATTGCTCTCATGTGCGTTACGGGCCTCGTTTCTCTCGCTCCGAATTCCCTGGAGCTGGCAAAACGCTCATTTTAGTGTCGCCAAATATCGTCCGAACGTCACGAAACTTCCACACGCTTTCCAGCAGATTTGCTCGTGCACCAAAAAAAAGTCAAATTTTTACACATAGACCCCATCAAACGGTAGAAATTGGCCGGGATTGCTCTCATGTGCGTTACGGGGCCTCGTTTCTCTCGCTCCGAATTCCCTGGAGCTGGCAAAACGCTCATTATATTGTCGCCAAATATCGTCCGAACGTCACGAAACTTCCACACGCTTTCCCAGCAGATTTGCTCGTGCACCAAAAAAGTCAAAATTTTTACACATAGACCCCATCAAACGGTAGAAATTGGCCGGGATTGCTTCATGTTGCGTTACGGGGCCTCGTTTCTCTCGCTCCGAATTCCCTGGAGCTGGGAAATCGCTCATTTTAGTGTCGCCAATATCGTACGAACGTCACGAACCTTCCACACGCTTTTCCAGCAGATTTGCCTCGTGCACAAAAAAAGTCAAAATTTTTACACATAGACCCCATCAAACGGTAGAAATTGGCCGGGATTGCTCTCATGTGCGTTACGGGGCCTCGTTTCTCTCGCTCCGAATTTCCTGAAGCTGGCAAAATCGCTCAATTTTTAGTGTCGCCAATATCGTACGAACGTCACGAACCTTCCACACGGCTTTTCCCAGCAGATTTTTGCATCGTGCACCAAAAAAAGTCAAAATTTTTACACATAGACCCCATCAAACGGTAGAAATTGGACGGGATTGCTATCATGTGCGTTACGGGGCCTCGTGTTCTCTCGCTCGAATTCCCTGGAAGCTGGCAAAACGCTCATTTTAGTGTCGCCAAATATCGTCCGAACGTCACGAAACTTCCACCCGCTTCCCAGCAGATTTGCTCGTGCACCAAAAAAAGTCAAAATTTTTTACACATAGACCCATCAAACGTAGAATTGGCCGGGATTGCTCTCATGTGCGTTACGGCGGCCTCGTTTCTCTCGCTCCGAATTCCCTGGAGCTGGCAAACGCTCATTATAGTGTCGCCAAATATCGTCCGAACGTCGACGAACTTCCACACGCTTTTCCAGCAGATTTGCTCGTGCACCAAAAAAGTCAAAATTTTTACACATAGACCCCCATCAAACGGTAGAAATGGCCGGGATTGCTCTCATGTGCGTTACGGGGCCTCGTTTTCTCTCGCTCCGAATTCCCTGGAGCTGGCAAACGCTCATCTAGTGTCGCCAAATATCGTCCGAACGTCACGAAACTTCCACACGCTTTCCAGCAGATTTGCTCGTGCCACCAAAAAAAGTCAAAATTTTACACATAGACCCATCAAACGGTTAGAAATGGCCGGGATTGCTCTCCTGTGCGTTACGGGGCCTCGTTTCTCTCGCTCCGAATTCCCTGGAGCTGGCAAAGCGCTCATTTTTAGTGTCGCCAAATATCGTCCGAACGTCACGAACCTTCCACACGCTTTCCAGCAGATTTGCTCGTGCACCAAAAAAGTCAAAATTTTACACATAGGACCCCCATCAAACGGTAGAAATTGGCCGGGATTGCTCTCATGTGCGTTACGGGGCCTCGTTTCTCTCGCTCCGAATTCCCTGAGCTGGCAAAACGCTCATTTTAGTGTCGCCAAATATCGTCCGAACGGTCACGAAACTTCCACACGCTTCCCAGCAGATTCTGCTCGTGCACCCAAAAAAGTCAAATTTTTACACATAGACCCCCTCAAACGGTAGAAATTGGCCGGGATTGCTCTCATGTGCGTTACGGGGCCTCGTTTCTCTCGCTCCGAATTCCCTGGAGCTGGCAAAACGCTCATTTTAGTGTCGCCAAATATCGTCCGAACGTCACGAAACTTCCACACGCTTTCCCAGCAGATTTGCTCGTGCACCAAAAAAAGTCAAAATTTTTACACATAGACCCCATCAAACGGTAGAAATTGGCCGGGATTGCTCTCATGTGCGTTACGGGGCCTCGTTTCTCTCGCTCCGAATTCCCTGGAGCTGGCAAACGCTCATTATAGTGTCGCCAAATATCGTACGAACGTCACGAAACCTTCCACACGCTTTTCCCAGCAGATTTGCTCGTGCACCAAAAAAAAGTCAAAATTTTTACACATAGACCCCATCAAACGGTAGAAATTGGCCGGGATTGCTCTCATGTGCGTTACGGGGCCTCGTTTCTCTCGCTCCGAATTCCCTGGAGCTGGGAAATCGCTCATTTAGTGTCGCCAAATATCGTCCGAACGTCACGAAACTTCCACGCTTTCCAGCAGATTTGCTCGTGCACCAAAAAAAGTCAAAATTTTTACACATAGACCCCATCAAACGGGTAGAAATTGGCCGGGATTGCTCTCATGTGCGTTACGGGGCCTCGTTTCTCTCGCTCCGAATTCCCTGGAGCTGGCAAAACGCTCATTTAGTGTCGCCAAATATCGTCCGAACGTCACGAAACTTCCACACGCTTTCCAGCAGATTTGCTCGTGCACCAAAAAAAGTCAAAATTTTTACACATAGACCCATCAAACGGTAGAAATTGGCCGGGATTGCTCTCATGTGCGTTACGGGGCCTCGTTTCTCTCGCTCCGAATTCCCTGGAGCTGGCAAAACGCTCATTTTAGTGTCGCCAAATATCGTCCGAACGTCACGAACTTCCACACGCTTTCCAGCAGATTTGCTCGTGCACCAAAAAAAGTCAAAATTTTTACACATAGACCCCATCAAACGGTAGAAATTGGCCGGGATTGCTCTCATGTGCGTTACGGGGCCTCGTTTCTCTCGCTCCGAATTCCCTGGAGCTGCAAAACGCTCATTTATAGTGTCGCCAAATATCGTCCGACGTCACGAAACTTCCACACGCTTTCCCAGCAGATTTGCTCGTGCACCAAAAAAAGTCAAAATTTTTACACATAGACCCCATCAAACGGTAGAAATGGCCGGGATTGCTCTCATGTGCGTTACGGGGCCTCGTTTCTCTCGCTCCGAATTCCCTGGAGCTGGCAAAACGCTCATTTTAGTGTCGCCAAATATCGTCCGAACGTCACGAAACTTCCACACGCTTTCCAGCAGATTTGCTCGTGCACCAAAAAAAGTCAAAATTTTTACACATAGACCCCATCAAACGGTAGAAATGGCCGGGATTGCTCTCATGTGCGTTACGGGGCCTCGTTTCTCTCGCTCCGAATTCCCTGGAGCTGGCAAAACGCTCATTTTAGTGTCGCCAATTCGTCCGAAGTCACGAACTTCCACACGCTTTCCCAGCAGATTTGCTCGTGCACCAAAAAAAGTCAAAATTTTTTACACATAGACCCCATCAAACGGTAGAAATTGGCCGGGATTGCTCTCATGTGCGTTACGGGGCCTCGTTTCTCTCGCTCCGAATTCCCTGGAGCTGGCAAACGCTCATTTATGTGTCGCCAAATATCGTCCGAACGTCACGAAACTTCCACACGCTTTCCCAGCAGATTTGCTCGTGCACAAAAAAAGTCAAAATTTTTACACATAGACCCCATCAAACGGTAGAAATTGGCCGGGATTGCTCTCATGTGCGTTACGGGGCCTCGTTCTCTCGCTCCGAATTCCCTGGAGCTGGGAAATCGCTCATTTTAGTGTCGCCAAATATCGTCCGACGTCACGAACCTCCACACGGCTTTTCCAGCAGATTTGCTCGTGACACCAAAAAAGTCAAAATTTTACACATAGCACCCCATCAAAACGGTAGAAATTGGCCGGGATTGCTCTCATGTGCGTTACGGGGCCTCGTTTCTCTCGCTCCGAATTCCCTGGAGCTGGAAACGCTCATTTTAGTGTCGCCAAATATCGTCCGAACGTCACGAAACTTCCACACGCTTTCCCAGCAGATTTGCTCGTGCACCAAAAAAAGTCAAAATTTTTACACATAGACCCCATCAAACGGTAGAAATTGGCCGGGATTGCTCTCATGTGCGTTAGGGGCCTCGTTTCTCTCGCTCCGAATTCCCTGGAGCTGGAAACGCTCATTTTAGTGTCGCCAAATATCGTCCGAACGTCACGAACTTCCACACGCTTTTCCAGCAGATTTGCTCGTGCACCAAAAAAAGTCAAAATTTTTACACATAGACCCCATCAAACGGTAGAAATTGGCCGGGATTGCTCTCATGTGCGTTACGGGGCCTCGTTTCTCTCGCTCCGAATTCCCTGGAGCTGGCAAAACGCTCATTTTAGTGTCGCCAAATATCGTCCGAACGTCACGAAACTTCCACACGCTTTCCAGCAGATTTGCTCGTGCACCAAAAAAAGTCAAAATTTTTACACATAGACCCCATCAAACGGTAGAAATTGGCCGGGATTGCTCTCATGTGCGTTACGGGGCCTCGTTTCTCTCGCTCCGAATTCCCTGGAGCTGGCAAAACGCTCATTTAGTGTCGCCAAATATCGTCCGAACGTCACGAAACTTCCACACGCTTTCCAGCAGATTTGCTCGTGCACCAAAAAAAGTCAAAATTTTTACACATAGACCCCATCAAACGGTAGAAATTGGCCGGGATTGCTCTCATGTGCGTTACGGGGCCTCGTTTCTCTCGCTCCGAATTCCCTGGAGCTGGCAAAACGCTCATTTTAGTGTCGCCAAATATCGTCCGAACGTCACGAAACTTCCACACGCTTTCCAGCAGATTTGCTCGTGCACCAAAAAAAGTCAAAATTTTACACATAGACCCCATCAAACGGTAGAAATTGGCCGGGATTGCTCTCATGTGCGTTACGGGGCCTCGTTTCTCTCGCTCCGAATTCCCTGGAGCTGGAAATCGCTCATTTTAGTGTCGCCAAATATCGTACGAACGTCACGAAACTTCCACACGCTTTCCAGCAGATTTGCTCGTGCACCAAAAAAAGTCAAAATTTTTACACATAGACCCCATCAAACGGTAGAAATTGGCCGGGATTGCTCTCATGTGCGTTACGGGGCCTCGTTTCTCTCGCTCCGAATTCCCTGGAGCTGGAAACGCTCATTTTAGTGTCGCCAAATATCGTCCGAACGTCACGAAACTTCCACACGCTTTCCAGCAGATTTGCTCGTGCACCAAAAAAAGTCAAAATTTTTACACATAGACCCCATCAAACGGTAGAAATTGGCCGGGATTGCTCTCATGTGCGTTACGGGGCCTCGTTTCTCTCGCTCCGAATTCCCTGGAGCTGGCAAAACGCTCATTTAGTGTCGCCAAATATCGTCCGAACGTCACGAAACTTCCACACGCTTTCCAGCAGATTTGCTCGTGCACCAAAAAAAGTCAAAATTTTTACACATAGACCCCATCAAACGGTAGAAATTGGCCGGGATTGCTCTCATGTGCGTTACGGGGCCTCGTTTCTCTCGCTCCGAATTCCCTGGAGCTGGAAACGCTCATTTTAGTGTCGCCAAATATCGTACGAACGTCACGAACTTCCACACGCTTTCCAGCAGATTTGCTCGTGCACCAAAAAAAGTCAAAATTTTTACACATAGACCCCATCAAACGGTAGAAATTGGCCGGGATTGCTCTCATGTGCGTTACGGGGCCTCGTTTCTCTCGCTCCGAATTCCCTGGAGCTGGCAAAACGCTCATTTTAGTGTCGCCAAATATCGTCCGAACGTCACGAAACTTCCACACGCTTTCCAGCAGATTTGCTCGTGCACCAAAAAAAGTCAAAATTTTACACATAGACCCCATCAAACGGTAGAAATTGGCCGGGATTGCTCTCATGTGCGTTACGGGGCCTCGTTTCTCTCGCTCCGAATTCCCTGGAGCTGGCAAAACGCTCATTTAGTGTCGCCAAATATCGTCCGAACGTCACGAAACTTCCACACGCTTTCCAGCAGATTTGCTCGTGCACCAAAAAAAGTCAAAATTTTTACACATAGACCCCATCAAACGGTAGAAATTGGCCGGGATTGCTCTCATGTGCGTTACGGGGCCTCGTTTCTCTCGCTCCGAATTCCCTGGAGCTGGGGAAACGCTCATTTTAGTGTCGCCAAATATCGTCCGAACGTCACGAAACTTCCACACGCTTTCCAGCAGATTTGCTCGTGCACCAAAAAAAGTCAAAATTTTTACACATAGACCCCATCAAACGGTAGAAATTGGCCGGGATTGCTCTCATGTGCGTTACGGGGCCTCGTTTCTCTCGCTCCGAATTCCCTGGAGCTGGCAAAACGCTCATTTTAGTGTCGCCAAATATCGTCCGAACGTCACGAAACTTCCACACGCTTTCCCAGCAGATTTGCTCGTGCACCAAAAAAAGTCAAAATTTTACACATAGACCCCATCAAACGGTAGAAATTGGCCGGGATTGCTCTCATGTGCGTTACGGGGCCTCGTTTCTCTCGCTCCGAATTCCCTGGAGCTGGCAAAACGCTCATTTTAGTGTCGCCAAATATCGTCCGAACGTCACGAAACTTCCACACGCTTTCCAGCAGATTTGCTCGTGCACCAAAAAAAGTCAAAATTTTTACACATAGACCCCATCAAACGGTAGAAATTGGCCGGGATTGCTCTCATGTGCGTTACGGGGCCTCGTTTCTCTCGCTCCGAATTCCCTGGAGCTGGAAACGCTCATTTTAGTGTCGCCAAATATCGTACGAACGTCACGAACCTTCCACACGCTTTCCAGCAGATTTGCTCGTGCACCAAAAAAAGTCAAAATTTTACACATAGACCCCATCAAACGGTAGAAATTGGCCGGGATTGCTCTCATGTGCGTTACGGGGCCTCGTTTCTCTCGCTCCGAATTCCCTGGAGCTGGAAACGCTCATTTTAGTGTCGCCAAATATCGTCCGAACGTCACGAAACTTCCACACGCTTTCCCAGCAGATTTGCTCGTGCACCAAAAAAAGTCAAAATTTTTACACATAGACCCCATCAAACGGTAGAAATTGGCCGGGATTGCTCTCATGTGCGTTACGGGGCCTCGTTTCTCTCGCTCCGAATTCCCTGGAGCTGGCAAAACGCTCATTTTAGTGTCGCCAAATATCGTCCGAACGTCAAACTTCCACACGCTTTCCAGCAGATTTGCTCGTGCACCAAAAAAAGTCAAAATTTTACACATAGACCCCATCAAACGGTAGAAATTGGCCGGGATTGCTCTCATGTGCGTTACGGGGCCTCGTTTCTCTCGCTCCGAATTCCCTGGAGCTGGGAAACGCTCATTTTAGTGTCGCCAAATATCGTCCGAACGTCACGAAACTTCCACACGCTTTTCCAGCACACGTGCACCCAAAATTTTTAAAAGTAGTAGAAATTGGCCGGGATTGCTCTCATGTGCGTTACGGGGCCTCGTTTCTCTCGCTCCGAATTCCCTGGAGCTGGAAACGCTCATTTTAGTGTCGCCAAATATCGTCCGAACGTCACGAAACTTCCACAGCTTTCCAGCAGATTTGCTCGTGCACCAAAAAAAGTCAAAATTTTTACACATAGACCCCATCAAACGGTAGAAATTGGCCGGGATTGCTCTCATGTGCGTTACGGGGCCTCGTTTCTCTCGCTCCGAATTCCCTGGAGCTGGCAAAACGCTCATTTAGTGTCGCCAAATATCGTCCGAACGTCACGAAACTTACACGCTTTCCAGCAGATTTGCTCGTGCACCAAAAAAAGTCAAAATTTTTACACATAGACCCCATCAAACGGTAGAAATTGGCCGGGATTGCTCTCATGTGCGTTACGGGGCCTCGTTTCTCTCGCTCCGAATTCCCTGGAGCTGGCAAAACGCTCATTTTAGTGTCGCCAAATATCGTCCGAACGTCACGAAACTTCCACACGCTTTCCAGCAGATTTGCTCGTGCACCAAAAAAAGTCAAAATTTTTACACATAGACCCCATCAAACGGTAGAAATTGGCCGGGATTGCTCTCATGTGCGTTACGGGGCCTCGTTTCTCTCGCTCCGAATTCCCTGGAGCTGGAAACGCTCATTTTAGTGTCGCCAAATATCGTCCGAACGTCACGAAACTTCCACACGCTTTCCCAGCAGATTTGCTCGTGCACCAAAAAAAGTCAAAATTTTTACACATAGACCCCATCAAACGGTAGAAATTGGCCGGGATTGCTCTCATGTGCGTTACGGGGCCTCGTTTCTCTCGCTCCGAATTCCCTGGAGCTGGAAACGCTCATTTTTGTGTCGCCAAATATCGTCCGAACGTCACGAAACTTCCACACGCTTTCCAGCAGATTTGCTCGTGCACCAAAAAAAGTCAAAATTTTTACACATAGACCCCATCAAACGGTAGAA
The DNA here is from genome assembly GCF_015708825.2 of Lethenteron reissneri. Classification (NCBI taxonomy): domain Eukaryota; kingdom Metazoa; phylum Chordata; class Hyperoartia; order Petromyzontiformes; family Petromyzontidae; genus Lethenteron; species Lethenteron reissneri. Next base: position 8,214 of record NW_026890688.1, on the reverse strand, counting down.
ATTGGCCGGGATTGCTCTCATGTGCGTTACGGGGCCTCGTTTCTCTCGCTCCGAATTCCCTGGAGCTGGCAAAACGCTCATTTTAGTGTCGCCAAATATCGTCCGAACGTCACGAACTTCCACACGCTTTCAGAAAAAGTCAAATAGACCCCATCAAACGGTAGAAATTGGCCGGGATTGCTCTCATGTGCGTTACGGGGCCTCGTTTCTCTCGCTCCGAATTCCCTGAGCTGGCAAAACGCATTTTAGTGTCGCCAAATATCGTCCGAACGTCACGAACTTCCACACGCTTTCCAGCAGATTTGCTCGTGCACCAAAAAAAGTCAAAATTTTTACACATAGACCCCATCAAACGGTAGAAATTGGCCGGGATTGCTCTCATGTGCGTTACGGGGCCTCGTTTCTCTCGCTCCGAATTCCCTGGAGCTGGAAACGCTCATTTTAGTGTCGCCAAATATCGTCGAACGTCACGAAACTTCCACACGCTTTCCAGCAGATTTGCTCGTGCACCAAAAAAAGTCAAAATTTTTACACATAGACCCCATCAAACGGTAGAAATTGGCCGGGATTGCTCTCATGTGCGTTACGGGGCCTCGTTTCTCTCGCTCCGAATTCCCTGGAGCTGGAAATCGCTCATTTTAGTGTCGCCAAATATCGTCGAACGTCACGAACCGTCCACACGCTTTCCAGCAGATTTGCTCGTGCACCAAAAAAAGTCAAAATTTTTACACATAGACCCCATCAAACGGTAGAAATTGGCCGGGATTGCTCTCATGTGCGTTACGGGGCCTCGTTTCTCTCGCTCCGAATTCCCTGGAGCTGGCAAAACGCTCATTTTAGTGTCGCCAATATCGTCCGAACGTCACGAAACTTCCACACGCTTTCCAGCAGATTTGCTCGTGCACCAAAAAAAGTCAAAATTTTACACATAGACCCCATCAAACGGTAGAAATTGGCCGGGATTGCTCTCATGTGCGTTACGGGGCCTCGTTTCTCTCGCTCCGAATTCCCTGGAGCTGGCAAAACGCTCATTTTAGTGTCGCCAAATATCGTCCGAACGTCACGAAACTTCCACACGCTTTCCCAGCAGATTTGCTCGTGCACCAAAAAAAGTCAAAATTTTTACACATAGACCCCATCAAACGGTAGAAATTGGCCGGGATTGCTCTCATGTGCGTTACGGGGCCTCGTTTCTCTCGCTCCGAATTCCCTGGAGCTGGAAACGCTCATTTTAGTGTCGCCAAATATCGTCCGAACGTCACGAAACTTCCACACGCTTTCCAGCAGATTTGCTCGTGCACCAAAAAAAGTCAAAATTTTTACACATAGACCCCATCAAACGGTAGAAATTGGCCGGGATTGCTCTCATGTGCGTTACGGGGCCTCGTTTCTCTCGCTCCGAATTCCCTGGAGCTGGAAACGCTCATTTTAGTGTCGCCAAATATCGTCCGAACGTCACGAACCTTCCACACGCTTTCCAGCAGATTTGCTCGTGCACCAAAAAAAGTCAAAATTTTTACACATAGACCCCATCAAACGGTAGAAATTGGCCGGGATTGCTCTCATGTGCGTTACGGGGCCTCGTTTCTCTCGCTCCGAATTCCCTGGAGCTGGCAAAACGCACATTTTAGTGTCGCCAAATACCGTCCGAACGTCACGAAACTTCCACACGCTTTCCAGCAGATTTGCTCGTGCACCAAAAAAAGTCAAAATTTTTACACATAGACCCCATCAAACGGTAGAAATTGGCCGGGATTGCTCTCATGTGCGTTACGGGGCCTCGTTTCTCTCGCTCCGAATTCCCTGGAGCTGGCAAAACGCATTTTAGTGTCGCCAAATATCGTCCGAACGTCACGAAACTTCCACACGCTTTCCAGCAGATTTGCTCGTGCACCAAAAAAAGTCAAAATTTTACACATAGACCCCATCAAACGGTAGAAATTGGCCGGGATTGCTCATGTGCGTTACGGGGCCTCGTTTCTCTCGCTCCGAATTCCCTGGAGCTGGCAAAACGCTCATTTTAGTGTCGCCAAATATCGTCCGAACGTCACGAAACTTCCACACGCTTTCCAGCAGATTTGCTCGTGCACCAAAAAAAGTCAAAATTTTTACACATAGACCCCATCAAACGGTAGAAATTGGCCGGGATTGCTCTCATGTGCGTTACGGGGCCTCGTTTCTCTCGCTCCGAATTCCCTGGAGCTGGCAAAACGCTCATTTAGTGTCGCCAAATATCGTCCGAACGTCACGAAACTTCCACACGCTTTCCAGCAGATTTGCTCGTGCACCAAAAAAAGTCAAAATTTTTACACATAGACCCCATCAAACGGTAGAAATTGGCCGGGATTGCTCTCATGTGCGTTACGGGGCCTCGTTTCTCTCGCTCCGAATTCCCTGGAGCTGGCAAAACGCTCATTTTAGTGTCGCCAAATATCGTCCGAACGTCACGAAACTTCCACACGCTTTCCAGCAGATTTGCTCGTGCACCAAAAAAAGTCAAAATTTTTACACATAGACCCCATCAAACGGTAGAAATTGGCCGGGATTGCTCTCATGTGCGTTACGGGGCCTCGTTTCTCTCGCTCCGAATTCCCTGGAGCTGGAAACGCATTTTGTGTCGCCAAATATCGTCCGAACGTCACGAAACTTCCACACGCTTTCCAGCAGATTTGCTCGTGCACCAAAAAAAGTCAAAATTTTTACACATAGACCCCATCAAACGGTAGAAATTGGCCGGGATTGCTCTCATGTGCGTTACGGGGCCTCGTTTCTCTCGCTCCGAATTCCCTGGAGCTGGAAACGCTCATTTTAGTGTCGCCAAATATCGTCCGAACGTCACGAACTTCCACACGCTTTCCCAGCAGATTTGCTCGTGCACCAAAAAAAGTCAAAATTTTTACACATAGACCCCATCAAACGGTAGAAATTGGCCGGGATTGCTCTCATGTGCGTTACGGGGCCTCGTTTCTCTCGCTCCGAATTCCCTGGAGCTGGAAACGCTCATTTTAGTGTCGCCAAATATCGTACGAACGTCACGAAACTTCCACACGCTTTTCCAGCAGATTTGCTCGTGCACCAAAAAAAGTCAAAATTTTTACACATAGACCCCATCAAACGGTAGAAATTGGCCGGGATTGCTCTCATGTGCGTTACGGGGCCTCGTTTCTCTCGCTCCGAATTCCCTGGAGCTGGAAACGCTCATTTTAGTGTCGCCAAATATCGTCCGAACGTCACGAAACTTCCACACGCTTTCCAGCAGATTTGCTCGTGCACCAAAAAAAGTCAAAATTTTTACACATAGACCCCATCAAACGGTAGAAATTGGCCGGGATTGCTCTCATGTGCGTTACGGGGCCTCGTTTCTCTCGCTCCGAATTCCCTGGAGCTGGCAAAACGCTCATTTTAGTGTCGCCAAATATCCGAACGTCACGAAACTTCCACACGCTTTCCAGCAGATTTGCTCGTGCACCAAAAAAAGTCAAAATTTTTACACATAGACCCCATCAAACGGTAGAAATTGGCCGGGATTGCTCTCATGTGCGTTACGGGGCCTCGTTTCTCTCGCTCCGAATTCCCTGGAGCTGGCAAACGCTCATTTTAGTGTCGCCAAATATCGTCCGAACGTCACGAAACTTCCACACGCTTTCCAGCAGATTTGCTCGTGCACCAAAAAAAGTCAAAATTTTTACACATAGACCCCATCAAACGGTAGAAATTGGCCGGGATTGCTCTCATGTGCGTTACGGGGCCTCGTTTCTCTCGCTCCGAATTCCCTGGAGCTGGCAAAACGCTCATTTTAGTGTCGCCAAATATCGTCCGAACGTCACGAAACTTCCACACGCTTTCCAGCAGATTTGCTCGTGCACCAAAAAAAGTCAAAATTTTTACACATAGACCCCATCAAACGGTAGAAATTGGCCGGGATTGCTCTCATGTGCGTTACGGGGCCTCGTTTCTCTCGCTCCGAATTCCCTGGAGCTGGAAACGCTCATTTTAGTGTCGCCAAATATCGTCCGAACGTCACGAAACTTCCACACGCTTTCCAGCAGATTTGCTCGTGCACCAAAAAAAGTCAAAATTTTTACACATAGACCCCATCAAACGGTAGAAATTGGCCGGGATTGCTCTCATGTGCGTTACGGGGCCTCGTTTCTCTCGCTCCGAATTCCCTGGAGCTGGAAACGCTCATTTTAGTGTCGCCAAATATCGTCCGAACGTCACGAACTTCCACACGCTTTCCAGCAGATTTGCTCGTGCACCAAAAAAAGTCAAAATTTTTACACATAGACCCCATCAAACGGTAGAAATTGGCCGGGATTGCTCTCATGTGCGTTACGGGGCCTCGTTTCTCTCGCTCCGAATTCCCTGGAGCTGGAAAACGCTCATTTTAGTGTCGCCAAATATCGTACGAACGTCACGAAACTTCCACACGCTTTCCAGCAGATTTGCTCGTGCACCAAAAAAAGTCAAAATTTTTACACATAGACCCCATCAAACGGTAGAAATTGGCCGGGATTGCTCTCATGTGCGTTACGGGGCCTCGTTTCTCTCGCTCCGAATTCCCTGGAGCTGGCAAAACGCTCATTTAGTGTCGCCAAATATCGTCCGAACGTCACGAAACTTCCACACGCTTTCCAGCAGATTTGCTCGTGCACCAAAAAAAGTCAAAATTTTTACACATAGACCCCATCAAACGGTAGAAATTGGCCGGGATTGCTCTCATGTGCGTTACGGGGCCTCGTTTCTCTCGCTCCGAATTCCCTGGAGCTGGAAACGCTCATTTTAGTGTCGCCAAATATCGTCCGAACGTCACGAAACTTCCACACGCTTTCCAGCAGATTTGCTCGTGCACCAAAAAAAGTCAAAATTTTTACACATAGACCCCATCAAACGGTAGAAATTGGCCGGGATTGCTCTCATGTGCGTTACGGGGCCTCGTTTCTCTCGCTCCGAATTCCCTGGAGCTGGCAAAACGCTCATTTTAGTGTCGCCAAATATCGTCCGAACGTCACGAAACTTCCACACGCTTTCCAGCAGATTTGCTCGTGCACCAAAAAAAGTCAAAATTTTACACATAGACCCCATCAAACGGTAGAAATTGGCCGGGATTGCTCTCATGTGCGTTACGGGGCCTCGTTTCTCTCGCTCCGAATTCCCTGGAGCTGGCAAAACGCTCATTTTAGTGTCGCCAAATATCGTCCGAACGTCACGAACTTCCACGCTTTCCAGCAGATTTGCTCGTGCACCAAAAAAAGTCAAAATTTTACACATAGACCCCATCAAACGGTAGAAATTGGCCGGGATTGCTCTCATGTGCGTTACGGGGCCTCGTTTCTCTCGCTCCGAATTCCCTGGAGCTGGCAAAACGCTCATTTTAGTGTCGCCAAATATCGTCCGAACGTCACGAAACTTCCACACGCTTTCCAGCAGATTTGCTCGTGCACCAAAAAAAGTCAAAATTTTTACACATAGACCCCATCAAACGGTAGAAATTGGCCGGGATTGCTCTCATGTGCGTTACGGGGCCTCGTTTCTCTCGCTCCGAATTCCCTGGAGCTGGCAAAACGCTCATTTAGTGTCGCCAAATATCGTCCGAACGTCACGAACTTCCACACGCTTTCCAGCAGATTTGCTCGTGCACCAAAAAAAGTCAAAATTTTTACACATAGACCCCATCAAACGGTAGAAATTGGCCGGGATTGCTCTCATGTGCGTTACGGGGCCTCGTTTCTCTCGCTCCGAATTCCCTGGAGCTGGCAAAACGCTCATTTTAGTGTCGCCAAATATCGTACGAACGTCACGAAACTTCCACACGCTTTCCCAGCAGATTTGCTCGTGCACCAAAAAAAGTCAAAATTTTACACATAGACCCCATCAAACGGTAGAAATTGGCCGGGATTGCTCTCATGTGCGTTACGGGGCCTCGTTTCTCTCGCTCCGAATTCCCTGGAGCTGGAAACGCATTTAGTGTCGCCAAATATCGTCCGAACGTCACGAAACTTCCACACGCTTTCCAGCAGATTTGCTCGTGCACCAAAAAAAGTCAAAATTTTTACACATAGACCCCATCAAACGGTAGAAATTGGCCGGGATTGCTCTCATGTGCGTTACGGGGCCTCGTTTCTCTCGCTCCGAATTCCCTGGAGCTGGCAAAACGCTCATTTAGTGTCGCCAAATATCGTCCGAACGTCACGAAACTTCCACACGCTTTCCAGCAGATTTGCTCGTGCACCAAAAAAAGTCAAAATTTTTACACATAGACCCCATCAAACGGTAGAAATTGGCCGGGATTGCTCTCATGTGCGTTACGGGGCCTCGTTTCTCTCGCTCCGAATTCCCTGGAGCTGGAAACGCTCATTTTAGTGTCGCCAAATATCGTACGAACGTCACGAAACTTCCACACGCTTTCCAGCAGATTTGCTCGTGCACCAAAAAAAGTCAAAATTTTTACACATAGACCCCATCAAACGGTAGAAATTGGCCGGGATTGCTCTCATGTGCGTTACGGGGCCTCGTTTCTCTCGCTCCGAATTCCCTGGAGCTGGCAAAATCATTTTAGTGTCGCCAAATATCGTCCGAACGTCACGAAACTTCCACACGCTTTTCCAGCAGATTTGCTCGTGCACCAAAAAAAGTCAAAATTTTTACACATAGACCCCATCAAACGGTAGAAATTGGCCGGGATTGCTCTCATGTGCGTTACGGGGCCTCGTTTCTCTCGCTCCGAATTCCCTGGAGCTGGAAACGCATTTAGTGTCGCCAAATATCGTACGAACGTCACGAAACTTCCACACGCTTTCCAGCAGATTTGCTCGTGCACCAAAAAAAGTCAAAATTTTTACACATAGACCCCATCAAACGGTAGAAATTGGCCGGGATTGCTCTCATGTGCGTTACGGGGCCTCGTTTCTCTCGCTCCGAATTCCCTGGAGCTGGAAACGCTCATTTTAGTGTCGCCAAATATCGTACGAACGTCACGAACTTCCACACGCTTTCCAGCAGATTTGCTCGTGCACCAAAAAAAGTCAAAATTTTTACACATAGACCCCATCAAACGGTAGAAATTGGCCGGGATTGCTCTCATGTGCGTTACGGGGCCTCGTTTCTCTCGCTCCGAATTCCCTGGAGCTGGCAAAACGCGCATTTAGTGTCGCCAAATATCGTCCGAACGTCACGAAACTTCCACACGCTTTCCAGCAGATTTGCTCGTGCACCAAAAAAGTCAAAATTTTTACACATAGACCCCATCAAACGGTAGAAATTGGCCGGGATTGCTCTCATGTGCGTTACGGGGCCTCGTTTCTCTCGCTCCGAATTCCCTGGAGCTGGAAACGCTCATTTAGTGTCGCCAAATATCGTCCGAACGTCACGAAACTTCCACACGCTTTCCAGCAGATTTGCTCGTGCACCAAAAAAAGTCAAAATTTTTACACATAGACCCCATCAAACGGTAGAAATTGGCCGGGATTGCTCTCATGTGCGTTACGGGGCCTCGTTTCTCTCGCTCCGAATTCCCTGGAGCTGGCAAAACGCTCATTTAGTGTCGCCAAATATCGTCCGAACGTCACGAAACTTCCACACGCTTTCCAGCAGATTTGCTCGTGCACCAAAAAAAGTCAAAATTTTTACACATAGACCCCATCAAACGGTAGAAATTGGCCGGGATTGCTCTCATGTGCGTTACGGGGCCTCGTTTCTCTCGCTCCGAATTCCCTGGAGCTGGCAAAACGCTCATTTTAGTGTCGCCAAATATCGTCCGAACGTCACGAAACTTCCACACGCTTTTCCAGCACCACATAGACCCCATCAAACGGTAGAAATTGGCCGGGATTGCTTCATGTGCGTTACGGGGCCTCGTTTCTCTCGCTCCGAATTCCCTGGAAGCTGGAAACGCAATTTTTGTGTCGCCAAATATCGTACGAACGTCACGAAACCCACAGGCTTTCCAGCAGATTTGCACGTGCACCAAAAAAAGTCAAAATTTTACACATAGACCCCATCAAACGGTAGTAGAAATGGCCGGGATTGCTCTCATGTGCGTTACGGGGCCTCGTTTCTCTCGCTCCGAATTCCTGGAGCTGGAAACGCATTTTTAGTGTCGCCAAATATCGTCCGAACGTCACGAAACTTCCACACGCTTTCCCAGCAGATTTGCTCGTGCACCAAAAAAAGTCAAAATTTTTACACATAGACCCCATCAAACGGTAGAAATTG
>NW_026890687.1:0-29573 GCF_015708825.2 Lethenteron reissneri | reverse complement strand
CGTCCGAAATCCTGTACGAAATCCCGTACGAAATCCCGTACGAAATCCCATACGAAATCCCGTCCGAATCCCGTCTGAATCCCGTCCGAAACCGTACGAAATCCCGCCCGAAATCCCGTCCGAAATCCAGTCCGAAATCCCGCACAAAAACGTAATCCCATACGAAATCCCGTACGAAATCGAAATCCCGTATGAAATCGAAATCCCGTTTGAAATCCCGTACGAATCCGTATGAAATCGAAATCCCGTACGAAATCCCATACGAAATCCCTTCCGAAATCTAAATCCCGTCCGATATCTAAATCCCGTCCGAAATCCCGTCCAAAACCAGTCCGAAATCCCGTACGAAATCCTGTATGAAATACAGTCCGAAATCCCGTACAAAATCGAAATCCCGTACGAAATCCCGTACGAAATCCCGTACGAAATCCCATCCGAAATCCCGTCCGAAATCGCGTCCGAAATCCCGTCCAAAATTCTGTCCGAAATCCCGTACGAAATCCAGTACGACATCCCGTACGAAATCCTGTACGAAATCCCGTACGAAATCGAAATCCCGTATGAAATCGAAATCCCGTACGAAATCCCGTCCGAAATCCCGTCCGAAATCCCGTCCGAAATCCCGTCTGAAATCCTGTCCGAAATCCCGTCCGAAATCCCGTCCGAAATCCTGTACGAAATCCCATACAAATCCCGTACGAAATCCCGTACGAAATCCTATACGAAATCCCGTCCGAAATCCCGTCTGAAATCCCGTCTGAAATCCTGTACGAAATCCCGTCCGAAATCCCGTCCGAAATCCAGTCCGAAATCCCGTACGAAATCCCATACAAATCCTGTACGAAATCCAGTCCGAAATCCCATCCGAAATCCCGTCCGAAATCCCGTCCGAAATCCCGTCCGAAATCCCGTCCGAAATCCTGTCCAAAATCCTGTACGACATCCCGTACGAAATCCTGTACGAAATCCAGTCCGAAATCCCGTCCGAAATCCCGTCCAAAATTCTGTACGAAATCTCGTACAAAATCCTGTACGAAATCCAGTCCGAAATCCCATCCGAAATCCCGTCCGAAATCCCGTCCGAAATCCCGTCCAAATCCCGTACGAAATCCCGTACGAAATCCTGTACGAAATCCCGTACGAAATCGAAATCCCGTATGAAATCGAAATCCCGTACGAAATCCCGTCCGAAATCCCGTCCGAAATCCCGTCCGAAATCCCGTCCGAAATCCCGTCTGAAATCCTGTCCGAAATCCCGTCCGAAATCCCGTCCGAAATCCTGTACAAATCCATACAAAATCCCGTACGAAATCCCGTACGAAATCGAAATCCGTACAAAATCCCGGAGGAAATCGAAATCCCGTCGGAAATCCCGTCAGAAATCCCGTACGAAATAGAAATCCCTTACAAAGTCCCGTACGAAATCGAAATCCCATACGAAATCCCGTACGAAATCCCGTCTGAAATCGAAATCCCGTCCGAAATCCTGTACGAAATCGAAATCCCTTACAAAATCCCGTTCGACATCCGTACGAAATAAATCCCGTACGAAATCCCGTACGAAATCGAAATCCCGTTCAAAATCCCGTACGAAATAGAAATCCCGTACGAAATCCCGTACGAAATCGAAATCCCGTTCGAAATCCCGTACGAAATCGAAATCCCGTACGAAATCCCGTCCGAAATCCCGTCCGAAATCCGTCCGAAATCCTGTACGAAATCCGTACGAAATCCCGTATGAAATCTTATACGAAATCCCGTCCGAAATCCCGTCTGAAATCCTGTCCGAAATCCCGTACAAAATCCCGTTCGAATCCCGTCCGAAATCCAGTCCGAAATCCCGTACGAAATCCCATACAAAATCCTGTACGAAATCCAGTCCGAAATCCCATCCGAAATCCCGTCCAAATCCTGTACAAATCCCGTACGAAATCCTGTACGAAATCCAGTCCGAAATCCCATCCGAAATCCCTCCGAAATCCCGTCCGAAATCCCGTCCAAAATCCCGTACGACATCCCGTACGAAATCCTGTACGAAATCCCGTGCGAAATCGAAATCCCATATGAAATCGAAATCCCGTACGAAATCCCTTACGAAATCCCTTCCTAAATCTAAATCCCGTCCAAAATCTAAATCACGTCCGAAATCCCGTCCAAAAACCAGTCCGAAATCCCTTCCGAAATCCCGTACGAAATCCTGTACGAAATCCAGTCCGAAATCCCGTACAAAATCGTAATCCCGTACGAAATCCCGTACGAAATCGAAATTTCGTACGAAATCGAAATCCCGTACGAAATCCCGTACGAAATCCCGTACGAAATCCCATCCGAAATCCCGTCCGAAATCGCGTCCGAAATCCAGTCCGAAACCCGTACGAAATCCAGTACGAAATCCCGTAAAAAATCCCGTACGAAATCCCGTCCGAAATCCCGTCCGAAATCCTGTACGAAATCCCGTACGAAATCCCGTACGAAATCCCATACGAAATCCGTCCGAAATCCCGTCTGAAATCCCGTCCGAAACCCGTACGAAATCCCGCCCGAAATCCCGTCCGAAATCCAGTCCGAAATCCGTACGAAATCCCATACAAAATCCTGTACGAAATCCAGTCCGAAATCTCATCGAAATCCCGTCCGAAATCCCGTCCGAAATCCCGTCCAAAATCCTGTACGAAATCCCGTACGAAATCCTGTACGAAATCCAGTCCGAAATCCCATCCGAAATCCCGTTCGAAATCCCGTCCGAAATCCCGTCAAAATCCCGTACGACATCCCGTACGAAATCCTGTACGAAATCCCGTACGAAATCGAAATCCCGTATGAAATCGAAATCCCGTACGAAATCCCGTACGAAATCGAAATCCCGTACGAAATCCCATACGAAATCCCTTCCGAAATCTAAATCCCGTCCAAAATCTAAATCAAGTCCGAAATCCCGTCCAAAAACCAGTCCGAAATACCTTCCGAAATCCCGTACGAAATCTTGTACGAAATCCAGTCCGAAATCCCGTACAAAATCGTAATCCCGTACGAAATCCCGTACGAAATCGAAATCCCGTTTGAAATCCCGTACGAAATCCCGTATGAAATCGAAATCCCGTACGAAATCCCATACGAAATCCCTTCCGAAATCTAAATCCCGTCCGATATCTAAATCCCGTCCGAAATCCCGTCCAAAAACCAGTCCGAAATCCCGTACGAAATCCCGTACGAAATCCATCCGAAATCCCGTCCGAAATCGCGTCCGAAATCCCGTCCAAAATTCTGTCCGAAATCCCGTACGAAATCCAGTACGAAATCCCGTAAGAAATCCCGTACGAAATCCCGTCCGAAATCCCGTCCGAAATCCTGTACGAAATCCCGTACGAAATCCCGTACGAAATCCTATACGAAATCCCGTCCGAAATCCGTCTGAAATCCCGTCTGAAATCCTGTACGAAATCCCGTCCGAAATCCCATCCGAAATCCAGTCCGAAATCCGTACGAAATCCCATACAAAATCCTGTACGAAATCCAGTCCGAAATCTCATCCGAAATCCCGTCCGAAATCCCGTCCGAATCCCGTCCAAAATCCTGTACGAAATCCCGTCCGAAATCCCGTCCGAAATCCCGTCCGAAATCCTGTCCAAAATCCTGTACGACATCCCGTACGAAATCCTGTACGAATCCCATACGAAATCCCGTCCGAAATCCCGTCTGAAATCCCGTCCGAAATCCCGTACGAAATCCCGTCCGAAATCCCGTCCGAAATCCAGTCCGAAATCCGTACGAAATCCCATACAAAATCCTGTCCGAAATCCCGTCCGAAATCCCGTACGAAATCCCGTCCAAAATCCTGTACGACATCCCGTACGAAATCCTGTACGAAATCCAGTCCGAAATCCCGTCCAAAATCCTGTACGAAATCCCATACGAAATCCTGTACGAAATCCAGTCCGAAATCCCATCCAAAATCCCGTCCAAAATCCCGTCCGAAATCCCGTCCAAAATCCCGTACGACATCCCGTACGAAATCCCGTACGAAATCCCATACGAAATCCCTTCCTAAATCTAAATCCCGTCCAAAATCTAAATCACGTCCGAAATCCCTTCCAAAACCAGTCCGAAATCCCTTCCGAAATCCCTTACGAAATCCCGTACAAAATCGAAATTTCGTACGAAATCGAAATCCCGTACGAAATCCCGTACGAAATCCTATTCGAAATCCCGTCCGAAATCGCGTCCGAAATCCAGTCCGAAATCCCGTACGAAATCCCGTACGAAATCCCATACGAAATCCCGTCCGAAATCCCGTCTGAATCCCGTCCGAAATCCCGTACGAAATCCCGTACGAAATCCCATACGAAATCCCTTCCTAAATCTAAATCCCGTCCAAAATCTAAATCACGTCTGAATCCCTTCCAAAAACCAGTCCGAAATCCCTTCCGAAATCCCTTACGAAATCCCGTACGAAATCGAAATTTCGTACGAAATCGAAATCCCGTACGAAATCCCGTACGAAATCCTATTCGAAATCCCGTCCGAAATCGCGTCCGAAATCCAGTCCGAAATCCCGTACGAAATCCCGTACGAAATCCCATACGAAATCCTGTCCGAAATCCCGTCTGAAATCCCGTCCGAAATCCCGTACGAAATCCCGTCCGAAATCCCATCCGAAATCCAGTCCGAATCCCGTACGAAATCCCATACAAAATCCTGTACGAAATCCAGTCCGAAATCTCATCCGAAATCCCGTCCGAAATCCCGTCCGAAATCCCGTCCAAAATCCTGTACGACATCCCGTACGAAATCCTGTACGAAATCCAGTCCGAAATCCCGTCCGAAATCCCGTCCAAAATTCTGTACGAAATCCCGTACGAAATCCTGTACGAAATCCAGTCCGAAATCCCATCCGAAATCCCGTCCGAAATCCCGTCCGAAATCCCGTCCAAAATCCCGTACGACATCCCGTACGAAATCCTGTACGAAATCCTGTACGAAATCAAAATCCCGTATGAAATCGAAATCCCGTACGAAATCCCGTCCGAAATCCCGTCCAAAATCCCGTCCGAAATCCCGTCCGAAATCCCGTCTGAAATCCTGTCCGAAATCCCGTCTGAAATCCCGTACGAAATCCTGTACGAAATCCCATACAAAATCCCGTACGAAATCCCGTACAAAATCGAAATCCCGTACGAAATCCCGGAGGAAATCGAAATCCCGTCGGAAATCCCGTCAGAAATCTCGTACAAAATAGAAATCCCTTACAAAATCCCGTACGAAATCGAAATCCCGTACGAAATCCCGTAGAAAATCGAAATCCCATACGAAATCCCGTACGAAATCCCGTCTGAAATCGAAATCCGTCCGAAATCCTGTACGAAATCGAAATCCCTTACAAAATCCCGTTCGACATCCCGTACGAAATAGAAATCCCGTACGAAATCGAAATCCCGTATGAAATCCCGTCCGAAATCGAAATCCCGTCCGAAATCCCGTTCGAAATCCCGTCCGAAATCCCGTCCGAAATCCCGTACGAAATCCAGTACGAAATCCCGTAAGAAATCCCGTACGAAATCCCGTCCGAAATCCCGTCTGAAATCCTGTACAAAATCCCGTACAAAATCCCGTACGAAATCCCATACGAAATCCCGTCCGAAATCCCGTCCGAAATCCAGTCCGAAATCCCGTACAAAATCCCATACAAATCCTGTACGAAATCCAGTCCGAAATCTCATCCGAAATCCCGTCCGAAATCCCGTCCGAAATCCCGTCCAAAATCCTGTACGAAATCCCTTACGAAATCCTGTACGAAATCCAGTCCGAAAGCCCATCCGAAATCCCGTTCGAAATCCCGTCCGAAATCCCTCCAAAATCCCGTACGACATCCCGTACGAAATCCTGTACGAAATCCCGTACGAAATCGAAATCCCGTATGAATCGAAATCCCGTACGAAATCCCGTCCGAAATCCCGTCCAAATCCCGTCCGAAATCCCGTCCGAAATCCCGTCTGAAATCCTGTCCGAAATCCCGTCCGAAATCCGTACGAAATCCTGTACGAAATCCCATACAAAATCCCGTACGAAATCCCGTACAAAATCGAAATCCCGTTCGAAATCCCGGAGGAAATCGAAATCCCGTCGGAAATCCCGTTCGAAATCCCGTCCGAAATCGAAATCCCGTCCGAAATCCCGTTCGAAATCCCGTCCGAAATCCCGTCCGAAATCCCGTCCGAAATCCCTACGAAATCCAGTACGAAATCCCGTAAGAATCCCGTACGAAATCCCGTCCGAAATCCCGTCTGAAATCCTGTACGAAATCCCGTACAAATCCCGTACTAAATCCCATACGAAATCCCGTCCGAAATCCCGTCCAAATCCAGTCCGAAATCCCGTACGAAATCCCATACAAAATCCTGTACGAAATCCAGTCCGAAATCTCATCCGAAATCCCCTCCGAAATCCCGTCCGAAATCCCGTCCAAAATCCTGTACGAAATCCCGTACGAAATCCTGTACGAAATCCAGTCCGAAATCCCATCCGAAATCCCGTTCGAAATCCCGTACGAAATCCTGTACGAAATCCCATACAAAATCCCGTACGAAATCCGTACAAAATCGAAATCCCGTACGAAATCCCGGAGGAAATCGAAATCCCGTCGGAAATCCCGTCAGAAATCTCGTACAAAATAGAAATCCCTTACAAAATCCCGTACGAAATCGAAATCCCGTACGAATCCCGTAGAAAATCGAAATCCCATACGAAATCCCGTACGAAATCCCGTCTGAAATCGAAATCCCGTCCGAAATCCTGTACGAAATCGAAATCCCTTACAAAATCCCGTTCGACATCCCGTACGAAATAGAAATCCCTACGAAATCGAAATCCCGTATGAAATCCCGTCCGAAATCGAAATCCCGTCCGAAATCCCGTTCGAAATCCCGTCCGAAATCCCGTCCGAAATCCCGTACGAAATCCAGTACGAAATCCCGTAAGAAATCCCGTACGAAATCCCGTCCGAAATCCCGTCTGAAATCCTGTACAAAATCCGTACAAAATCCCGTACGAAATCCCATACGAAATCCCGTCCGAAATCCCGTCCGAAATCCAGTCCGAAATCCCGTACAAAATCCCATACAAAATCCTGTACGAAATCCAGTCCGAAATCTCATCCGAAATCCCTCCGAAATCCCGTCCGAAATCCCGTCCAAAATCCTGTACGAAATCCCTTACGAAATCCTGTACGAAATCCAGTCCGAAATCCCATCCGAAATCCCGTTCGAAATCCCGTCCGAATCCCGTCCAAAATCCCGTACGACATCCCGTACGAAATCCTGTACGAAATCCGTACGAAATCGAAATCCCGTATGAAATCGAAATCCCGTACGAAATCCCGTCCGAAATCCCGTCCAAAATCCCGTCCGAAATCCCGTCCGAAATCCCGTCTGAAATCCTGTCCGAAATCCCTCCGAAATCCCGTACGAAATCCTGTACGAAATCCCATACAAATCCCGTACGAAATCCCGTACAAAATCGAAATCCCGTATGAAATCCGGAGGAAATCGAAATCCCGTCGGAAATCCCGTTCGAAATCCCGTCCGAAATCGAAATCCCGTCCGAAATCCCGTTCGAAATCCCGTCCGAAATCCCGTCCGAAATCCCGTCCGAAATCCCGTACGAAATCCAGTACGAAATCCCGTAAGAAATCCGTACGAAATCCCGTCCGAAATCCCGTCTGAAATCCTGTACGAAATCCCGTACAAAATCCCGTACTAAATCCCATACGAAATCCCGTCCGAAATCCCGTCCGAAATCCAGTCCGAAATCCCGTACGAAATCCCTACAAAATCCTGTACGAATATCCTCCGAAATCTCATCCGAAATCCCCTCCGAAATCCCGTCCGAAATCCCGTCCAAAATCCTGTACGAAATCCCGTACGAAATCCTGTACGAAATCCAGTCCGAAATCCCATCCGAAATCCCGTTCGAAATCCCGTCCGAAATCCCGTCCAAAATCCCGTACGACATCCCGTACGAAATCCTGTACGAAATCCCGTACGAAATCGAAATCCCGTATGAAATCGAAATCCGTACGAAATCCCGTACGAAATCCCGTACGAATCGAAATCCCTACGAAATCCCATACGAAATCCCTTCCGAAATCTAAATCCCGTCCAAAATCTAAATCAAGTCCGAAATCCCGTCCAAAAACCAGTCCGAAATACCTTCTGAAATCCCGTACGAAATCTTGTACGAAATCCAGTCCGAAATCCCGTACAAAATCGTAATCCCGTACGAAATCCCGTACGACATCGAAATCCCGTATGAAATCGAAATCCCGTTTGAAATCCCGTACGAAATCCCGTATGAAATCGAAATCCCGTACGAAATTCCATACGAAATCCCTTCCGAAATCGAAATCCCGTCCGATATCTAAATCCCGTCCGAAATCCCGTCCAAAAACCATCCTCCAAATCCCTTCCGAAATCCCGTACGAAATCCTGTACGAAATCCAGTCCGAAATCCCGCGCAAAACGTAATCCCGTACGAAATCGAAATCCCGTATGAAATCGAAATCCCGTTGAAATCCCGTACGAAATCCCGTATGAAATCGAAATCCCGTACGAAATCCCATACGAAATCCCTTCCGAAATCTAAATCCCGTCCGATATCTAAATCCCGTCCGAAATCCCGTCCAAAAACCAGTCCGAAATCCGTACGAAATCCTGTATGAAATACAGTCCGAAATCCCGTACAAAATCGAAATCCCGTACGAAATCCCGTACGAAATCCCGTACGAATCCCATCCGAAATCCCGTCCGAAATCGCGTCCGAAATCCCGTCCAAAATTTGTCCGAAATCCCGTACGAAATCCAGTACGACATCCCGTACGAAATCCTGTACGAAATCCCGTACGAAATCGAAATCCCGTATGAAATCGAAATCCCGTCCGAAATCCCGTCCGAAATCCCGTCCGAAATCCCGTCCGAAATCCCGTCCGAAATCCCGTCTGAAATCCTGTCCGAAATCCCGTCCGAAATCCCGTCCGAAATCCTGTACGAAATCCCATACAAAATCCCGTACGAAATCCCGTACGAAATCCTATACGAAATCCCGTCCGAAATCCCGTCTGAAATCCCGTCTGAAATCCTGTACGAAATCCCGTCCGAATCCCGTCCGAATCCAGTCCGAAATCCGTACGAAATCCCATACAAAATCCTGTTCGAAATCCAGTCCGAAATCTCATTCGAAATCCCGTCCGAAATCCCGTCCGAAATCCCGTCCAAAATCCTGTACGAAATCTCGTCCGAATCCCGTCCGAAATCCCGTCCGAAATCCTGTCCAAAATCCTGTACGACATCCCGTACGAAATCCTGTACGAAATCCCGTCCAAAATCCCGTACGACATCCCGTACGAAATCCTGTACGAAATCCGTACGAAATCGAAATCCCGTATGAAATCGAAATCCCGTACGAAATCCCGTCCGAAATCCCGTCCAAATCCCGTCCGAAATCCCGTCCGAAATCCCGTCTGAAATCCTGTCCGAAATCCCGTCCGAAATCCCGTACGAAATCCTGTACGAATCCCATACAAAATCCCGTACGAAATCCGTACAAAATCGAAATCCCGTACGAAATCCCGGAGGAAATCGAAATCCCGTCGGAAATCCCGTTCGAAATCCCTCCGAAGAAAGTCCGAAATCCCGAAATCCCAAATCCGAAATCCCTGTCCCGTCGAAATCCCGTCCGAAATCCCGTCCGAATCCCTACGAAATCCAGTACGAAATCCCGTAAGAAATCCCGTACATCCCGTCCGAAATCCCGTCTGAAATCCTGTACGAAATCCCTACAAAATCCCGTACTAATCCCATACGAAATCCCGTCCGAAATCCCGTCCGAAATCCAGTCCGAAATCCCGTACGAAATCCCATACAAAATCCTGTACGAAATCCATCCGAAATCTCATCCGAATCCCCTCCGAATCCCGTCCGAATCCCGTCCAAAATCTGTACGAAATCCCGTACGAAATCCTGTACGAAATCCAGTCCGAAATCCCATCCGAAAACCGTTCGAAATCCCGTCCGAAATCCCGTCCAAAATCCCGTACGACATCCCGTACGAATCCTGTACGAAATCCCGTACGAAATCGAAATCCCGTATGAAATCGAAATCCCGTACGAAATCCCGTACGAAATCCCGTACGAAATCGAAATCCCGTACGAAATCCCATACGAAATCCCTTCCGAATCTAAATCCCGTCCAAAATCTAAATCAAGTCCGAAATCCCGTCCAAAACCAGTCCGAAATACCTTCTGAAATCCCGTACGAAATCTTGTACGAAATCCAGTCCGAAACCCGTACAAATCGTAATCCCGTACGAAATCCCGTACGACATCGAAATCCCGTATGAAATCGAAATCGCGTTGAATCCCGTACGAAATCCCGTATGAAATCGTAATCCCGTACGAAATTCCATACGAAATCCCTTCCGAAATCGAAATCCCGTCCGATATCTAAATCCCGTCCGAAATCCCGTCCAAAAACCAGTCCGAAATCCCTTCCAAAATCCCGTACGAAATCCTGTACGAAATCCAGTCCGAAATCCCGCGCAAAAACGTAATCCGTACGAAATCCCGTACGAAATCGAAATCCCGTATGAAATCGAAATCCCGTTTGAAATCCCGTACGAAATCCCGTATGAAATCGAAATCCCGTACGAAATCCCATACGAAATCCCTTCCGAAATCTAAATCCCGTCCGATATCTAAATCCCGTCCGAAATCCCGTCCAAAAACCAGTCCGAAATCCCGTACGAAATCCTGTATGAAATACAGTCCGAAATCCCGTACAAAATCGAAATCCCGTACGAATCCGTACGAAATCCCGTACGAAATCCCATCCGAAATCCCGTCCGAAATCGCGTCCGAAATCCCGTCCAAAATTCTGTCGAAACTCCCGTACGAAATCCAGTAATTAACATCCCGTACGAAATCCTGTACGAAATCCCGTACGAAATCGAAATCCCGCATGAAATCGAAATCCCGTCCGAAATCCCGTCCGAAATCCCGTCCGAAATCCCGTCTGAAATCCTGTCGAAATCCCGTCCGAAATCCCGTCCGAAATCCTGTACGAAATCCCAATACAAAATCCCGTACGAAATCCCGTACGAAATCCTATACGAAATCCCGTCCGAAATCCGTCTGAAATCCCGTCTGAAATCCTGTACGAAATCCCGTCCGAAATCCCGTCCGAAATCCAGTCCGAAATCCCGTACGAAATCCCATACAAAATCCTGTACAAATCCAGTCCGAAATCTCATCCGAAATCCCGTCCGAAATCCCGTCCGAAAATCCCGTCCAAAATCCTGTACGAAATCTCGTCCGAAAATCCCGTCCGAAATCCAGTCCGAAATCCTGTCCAAAATCCTGTACGACATCCCGTACGAAATCCTGTACGAAATCCAGTCCGAAATCCGTCCGAAATCCCGTCCAAAATTCTGTACGAAATCTCGTACGAAATCCTGTACGAAATCCAGTCCGAAATCCATCCGAAATCCCGTCCGAAATCCCGTCCGAAATCCCGTCCAAAATCCGTACGAAATCCCGTACGAAATCCTGTACGAAATCCCGTACGAAACGAAATCCGTATGAAATCGAAATCCCATACGAAATCCCGTCCGAAATCCCGTCGAAATCCCGTCCGAAATCCGTCCGAAATTCTGTCTGAAATCCTGTCCGAAATCCCGTCCGAAATCCCGTCCGAAATCCTGTACAAATCCCATACAAAATCCCATACGAAAATCCCGTACGAAATCGAAATCCCATACGAAATACCTTACGAAATCCCTTCCTAAATCTAAATCCCGTCCAAATCTAAATCACGTCCGAAATGTCCAAAAACCAGTCCGAAATCCTTCCGAAATCCCGTACGAAATCCTGTACGAAATCCAGTCCGAAATCCCGTACAAAATCGTAATCCCGTAAATCCCGTACGAAATCGAAATTTCGTACGAAATCGAAATCCCGTACGAAATCCCGTACGAATCCCGTACGAAATCCCATCCAAATCCCGTCCGAAATCGCGTCCGAAATCCAGTCCGAAATCCCGTACGAAATCCAGTACGAAATCCCGTAAGAAATCCCGTACGAAATCCCGTCCCGAAATCCCGTCCGAAATCCTGTACGAAATCCCGTACGAAATCCCGTACGAAATCCCATACGAAATCCCGTCCGAAATCCCGTCTGAATTCCCGTCCGAAATCCAGTCCGAAATCCCGTACGAAATCCCATACAAAATCCTGTACGAAATCCAGTCCGAAATCTCATCCGAAATCCCCTCGAAATCCCGTCCGAAAATCCCGTCCAAAAATCCCGTACGACATCCCGTACGAAATCCCTGTACGAAATCCAGTACGAAATCCCCATCCGAAATCCCGTTCGACAATCCCGTCCGAAATCCCGTCCAAAATCCCGTTACGACATCCCGTACGAAATCCTGTACGAAATCCCGTACGAAATCGAAATCCGTATGAATCGAAATCCGGACGAAATCCCGTACGAAATCCGTACGAAATCGAAATCCCGTACGAAATCCATACGAAATCCCTTCCGAAATCTATCCCGTCCAAAATCTAAATCAAGTCCGAATCCCGTCCAAACCAGTCCGAAATACTTTCTGAAATCCGTACGAAATCTTGTACGAAATCCAGTCCGAAATCCCGTACAAAATCGTAATCCCGTACGAAATCCCGTACGACATCAAAATCCCGTATGAAATCGAAATCCCGTTTGAAATCCCGTACGAAATCCCGTATGAAATCGAAATCCCGTACGAAATCCCATACGAAATCCCTTCCGAAATCGAAATCCCGTCCGATATCTAAATCCCGTCCGAAATCCCGTCCAAAAACCAGTCCGAAATCCCTTCCGAAATCCCGTCCGAAATCCCGTCCGAAATCCCGTCTGAAATCCTGTCCGAAATCCCGTCCGAAATCCCGTCCGAAATCCTGTACGAAATCCCATACAAAATCCCGTACGAAATCCCGTACGAAATCCTATACGAAATCCCGTCCGAAATCCCGTCTGAAATCCCGTCTGAAATCCTGTACGAAATCCCGTCCGAAATCCCGTCCGAAATCCAGTCCGAAATCCCGTACGAAATCCCATACAAAATCCTGTACGAAATCCAGTCCGAAATCTCATCCGAAATCCCGTCCGAAATCCCGTCCGAAATCCCGTCCAAAATCCTGTACGAAATCTCGTCCGAAATCCCGTCCGAAATCCCGTCCGAAATCCTGTCCAAAATCCTGTACGACATCCCGTACGAAATCCTGTACGAAATCCAGTCCGAAATCCCGTCCGAAATCCCGTCCAAAATTCTGTACGAAATCTCGTACGAAATCCTGTACGAAATCCAGTCCGAAATCCCATCCGAAATCCCGTCCGAAATCCCGTCCGAAATCCCGTCCAAAATCCCGTACGAAATCCCGTACGAAATCCTGTACGAAATCCCGTACGAAATCGAAATCCCGTATGAAATCGAAATCCCATACGAAATCCCGTCCGAAATCCCGTCCGAAATCCCGTCCGAAATCCCGTCCGAAATTCTGTCTGAAATCCTGTCCGAAATCCCGTCCGAAATCCCGTCCGAATCCTGTACAAATACCATACAAATCCCATACGAAATCCCGTACGAAATCGAAATCCCATACGAAATCCCTTACGAAATCCCTTCCTAAATCTAAATCCCGTCCAAAATCTAAATCACGTCCGAAATCCCGTCCAAAAACCAGTCCGAAATCCCTTCCGAAATCCCGTACGAAATCCTGTACGAAATCCAGTCCGAAATCCCGTACAAAATCGTAATCCCGTACGAAATCCCGTACAGAAATCGAAATTTAGTACGAAATCGAAATCCCGTACGAAATCCCGTACGAAATCCCGTACGAAATCCCATCCGAAATCCCGTCCGAAATTCGCGTCCGAAATCCAGTCCGAAATCCCGTACGAATCCAGTACGAAATCCGTAAGAAATCCCGTACGAAATCCCGTCCGAAATCCCGTCCGAAACCTGTACGAAATCCGTACGAAATCCCGTACTAAATCCCATACGAAATCCCGTCCGAAATCCCGTCTGGAAATCCCGTCCGAAATCCAGTCCGAAATCCCGTACGAAATCCCATACAAAATCCTGTACGAAATCCAGTCCGAAATCTCATCCGAAATCCCCTCCGAAATCCCGTCCGAAATCACGTCCAAAATCCCGTACGACATCCCGTACGAAATCCTGTACGAAATCCAGTACGAAATCCCATCCGAAATCCCGTTCGAAATCCCGTCCGAAATCCCGTCCAAAATCCCGTACGACATCCCGTACGAAATCCTGTACGAAATCCCGTACGAAATCGAAATCCCGTATGAAATCGAAATCCGGTACGAAATCCCGTACGAAATCCCGTACGAAATCGAAATCCCGTACGAAATCCCATACGAAATCCCTTCCGAAATCTAAATCCCGTCCAAAATCTAAATCAAGTCCGAAATCCCGTCCAAAAACCAGTCCGAAATACTTTCTGAAATCCCGTACGAAATCTTGTACGAAATCCAGTCCGAAATCCCGTACAAAATCGTAATCCCGTACGAAATCCCGTACGACATCAAAATCCCGTATGAAATCGAAATCCCGTTTGAAATCCCGTACGAAATCCCGTATGAAATCGAAATCCCGTACGAAATCCCATACGAAATCCCTTCCGAAATCGAAATCCCGTCCGATATCTAAATCCCGTCCGAAATCCCGTCCAAAAACCAGTCCGAAATCCCTTCCGAAATCCCGTCCGAAATCCCGTCCGAAATCCCGTCTGAAATCCTGTCCGAAATCCCGTCCGAAATCCCGTCCGAAATCCTGTACGAAATCCCATACAAAATCCCGTACGAAATCCCGTACGAAATCCTATACGAAATCCCGTCCGAAATCCCGTCTGAAATCCCGTCTGAAATCCTGTACGAAATCCCGTCCGAAATCCCGTCCGAAATCCAGTCCGAAATCCCGTACGAAATCCCATACAAAATCCTGTACGAAATCCAGTCCGAAATCTCATCCGAAATCCCGTCCGAAATCCCGTCCGAAATCCCGTCCAAAATCCTGTACGAAATCTCGTCCGAAATCCCGTCCGAAATCCCGTCCGAAATCCTGTCCAAAATCCTGTACGACATCCCGTACGAAATCCTGTACGAAATCCAGTCCGAAATCCCGTCCGAAATCCCGTCCAAAATTCTGTACGAAATCTCGTACGAAATCCTGTACGAAATCCAGTCCGAAATCCCATCCGAAATCCCGTCCGAAATCCCGTCCGAAATCCCGTCCAAAATCCCGTACGAAATCCCGTACGAAATCCTGTACGAAATCCCGTACGAAATCGAAATCCCGTATGAAATCGAAATCCCATACGAAATCCCGTCCGAAATCCCGTCCGAAATCCCGTCCGAAATCCCGTCCGAAATTCTGTCTGAAATCCTGTCCGAAATCCCGTCCGAAATCCCGTCCGAAATCCTGTACAAATCCCATACAAAATCCCATACGAAATCCCGTACGAAATCGAAATCCCATACGAATCCCTTACGAAATCCTTCCTAATCTAAATCCCGTCCCAAAATCTAAATCACGTCCGAAATCCCGTCCAAAACCCAGTCCGAAATCCCTTCCGAAATCCCGTACGAAATCCTGTACGAAATCCAGTCCGAAATCCCGTACAAAATCGTAATCCGTACGAAATCCCGTACGAAATCGAAATTTAGTACGAAATCGAAATCCCCGTACGAAATCCCGTACGAAATCCCGTACGAAATCCCATCCGAAATCCCGTCCGAAATTGCGTCCGAAATCCAGTCCGAAATCCCGTACGAATCCAGTACGAAATCCCGTAAGAAATCCCGTACGAAATCCCGTCCGAACTTCCCGTCCGAAATACTGTACGAAATCCCGTACGAAATCCCGTACGAAATCCCATACGAAATCCCCGTCCGAAATCCCGTCTGAAATCCCGTCCGAAATCCAGTCCGAAATCCCGTACGAAATCCCATACAAAATCCTGTACGAAATCCAGTCCGAAATCTCATCCGAAATCCCCTCCGAAATCCCGTCCGAAATCCCGTCCAAAATCCCGTACGACATCCCGTACGAAATCCTGTACGAAATCCAGTACGAAATCCATCCGAAATCCCGTTCGAAATCCCGTCCGAAATCCCGTCCAAAATCCCGTACGACATCCCGTACGAAATCCTGTACGAAATCCCGTACGAAATCGAAATCCCGTATGAAATCGAAATCCGGTACGAAATCCCGTACGAAATCCCGTACGAAATCGAAATCCCGTACGAAATCCCATACGAAATCCTTCCGAAATCTAAATCCCGTCCAAAATCTAATCAAGTCCGAAATCCCGTCCAAAAACCAGTCCGAAATACTTTCTGAAATCCCGTACGAAATCTTGTACGAAATCCAGTCCGAAATCCCGTACAAAATCGTAATCCCGTACGAAATCCCGTACCGACATCAAAATCCCGTATGAAATCGAAATCCCGTTTGAAATCCCGTACGAAATCCCGTATGAAATCGAAATCCCGTACGAAATCCATACGAAATCCCTTCCGAAATCGAAATCCCGTCCGATATCTAAAATCCCGTCCGAAATCCCGTCCAAAAACCAGTCCGAAATCCCTTCCGAAATCCCGTACGAAATCCTGTACGAAATCCAGTCCGAATTCCCGCGCAAAAACGTAATCCCGTACGGAAATCCCGTACGAAATCGAAATCCCGTATGAAATCGAAATCCCGTTTGAAATCCCGTACGAAATCCCGTATGAAATCGAAATCCCCGTACGAAATCCCATACGAAATCCCTTCCGAAATCTAAATCCCGTCCGATATCTAAATCCCGTCCGAAATCCCGTCCAAAAACCAGTCCGAAATCCCGTACGAAATCCTGTATGAAATACAGTCCGAAATCCCGTACAAAATCGAAATCCCGTACGAAATCCCGTACGAAATCCCGTACGAAATCCCATCCGAAATCCCGTCCGAAATCGCGTCCGAAATCCCGTCCAAAATTCTGTCTGAAATCCTGTCCGAAATCCCGTCCGAAATCCCGTCCGAAATCCTGTACGAAATCCCATACAAAATCCCGTACGAAATCCCGTACGAAATCCTATACGAAATCCCGTCCGAAATCCCGTCTGAAATCCCGTCTGAAATCCTGTACGAAATCCCGTCCGAAATCCCGTCCGAATCCAGTCCGAAATCCCGTACGAAATCCCATACAAAATCCTGTACGAAATCCAGTCCGAAATCTCATCCGAAATCCCGTCCGAAATCCCGTCCGAAATCCCGTCCAAAATCCTGTACGAAATCTCGTCCGAAATCCCGTCCGAAATCCCGTCCGAAATCCTGTCCAAAATCCTGTACGACATCCCGTACGAAATCCCATACAAAATCCTGTCCGAAATCCCGTCCGAAATCCCATCCGAAATCCAGTCCGAAATCCCGTACGAAATCCCATACAAAATCCTGTACGAAATCCAGTCCGAAATCTCATCCGAAATCCCGTCTGAAATCCCATATGAAATCCCGTCCAAAATCCTGTACGAAATCCCGTACAAAATCCTGTACGAAATCCTGTCCGAAATCCCATCCGAAATCCCGTCCGAAATCCCGTCCGAAATCCCGTCCAAAATCCTCGTACGACATCCCGTACGAAATCCTGTACGAAATCCCGTACGAAATCAAAATCCCGTATGAAATCGAAATCCCGTACGAAATCCCGTACGAAATCCCGTACGAAAATCGAAATCCCGTACGAAATCCCATACGAAATCCCTTCCGAAATCTAAATCCCGTCCAAAATCTAAATCACGTCCGAAATCCCGTCCAAAAACCAGTACGAAATCTCTTCGAAATCCCGTACGAAATCCTGTACGAAATCCAGTCCGAATCCCGTACAAAATCGAAATCCCGTACGTATCCCGGACGAAATCGAAATTTCGTAAAAAAATCGAAATCCCGTACGAAATCCCGTACGAAATCCCGTACGAAATCCCATCCGAAATCCCGTCCGAAATCGCGTCCGAACTCCAGTCCGAAATCCCGTACGAAATCCAGTACGAAATCCCGTAAGAAATCCCGTATGAAATCCCGTCCGAAATCCCGTCCGAAATCCTGTACGAAATCCCGTACGAAATCCCGTACGAAATCCCATACGAAATCCCGTCCGAATCCCTTCTGAAATCCCGTCCGAAATCCCGCACGAATCCCGTCCGAAATCCCGTCCGAAATCCAGTCCGAAATCCCGTACGAAATCCCATACAAATCCTGTACGAAATCCAGTCCGAAATCTCATCCGAAATCCGTCCGAAATCCATACGAAATCCCGTCCAAAATCCTGTACGACATCCCGTACGAAATCCTGTACGAATCCAATCCGAAATCCCGTCCGAAATCCCATCCAAAATCCTGTACGAAATCCCGTACGAAATCCTGTACGAAATCCCGTCCGAAATCCCGTCCGAAATCCCGTCCAAAATCCCGTACGACATCCCGTACGAAATCCTGTACGAAATCCCGTACGAAATCAAAATCCCGTATGAAATCGAAATCCCGTACGAAATCCCGTACGAAATCCCGTACAAAATCGAAATCCCGTACGAAATCCCATACGAAATCCCTTCCGAAATCTAAATCCCGTCCAAAATCTAAATCACGTCCGAAATCCCGTCCAAAAACCAGTACGAAATCTCTTCCGAAATCCCGTACGAAATCCTGTACGAAATCCAGTCCGAATCCGTACAAAATCGAAATCCCGTACGATATCCCGGACAAAATCGAAATTTTCGTACGAAATCGAAATCCCGTACGAAATCCCGTACGAAATCCCGTACGAAATCCCATCCGAAATCCCGTCCGAAATCGCGTCCGAAATCCAGTCCGAAATCCCGTACGAAATCCAGTACGAAATCCCGTAAGAAATCCCGTACGAATCCCGTCCGAAATCCCGTTCGAAATCCTGTACAAAATCCCGTACGAAATCCCATACGAAATCCCGTCCGAAATCCCGTCTGAAATCCCGTCCGAAATCCCGTACGAAATCCCGTCCGAAATCCCGTCCGAAATCCAGTCCGAAATCCCGTACGAAATCCCATACAAAATCCTGTACGAAATCCAGTCCGAAATCTCATCCGAAATCCCGTCTGAAATCCCATACGAAATCCCGTCCAAAATCCTGTACGACATCCCGTACGAAATCCTGTACGAAATCCAATCCGAAATCCCGTCCGAAATCCCGTCCAAAATCCTGTACGAAATCCGTACGAAATCCTGTACGAAATCCAGTCTGAAATCCCATCCGAAATCCCGTCCGAAATCCGTCCGAAATCCCGTCCAAAATCCCATACGACATCCCGTACGAAATCCTGTACGAAATCCCGTACGAAATCAAAATCCCGTATGAAATCGAAATCCCGTACGAAATCCCGTACGAATCCGAAATCCCGTACGAAATCCCATACGAAATTTCTTCCGAATCTAAATCCCGTCCAAAATCTAAATCACGTCCGAAATCCCGTCCAAAAACCAGTCCGAAATCCCGTCCAAAAATCCCGTACGACATCCCGTACGAAATCCTGTACGAATCCAGTCCGAAATCCCGTCCGAAATCGCGTCCGAAATCCAGTCCGAAATCCCGTACGAATCCAGTACGAAATCCCGTACGAATACCGTCCGAAATCCCGTCCGAAATCCAGTCCGAAATCTCATCCGAAATCCCGTCCGAAATCCCGTCCGAAATCCCATCCAAAATCCTGTACGACATCCCGTACGAAATCCTGTACGAAATTCCAGTCCGAAATCCCGTCCGAAATCCCGTCCGAAATCCCGTCCAAAATCCCGTACGACATCCAGTACGAATCCTGTACGAATCCAGTCCGAAATCCCATCCGAAATCCCGTCCGAAATCCCGTCCGAAATCCGTCCAAAATCCCGTACGACATCCCGTACGAAATCCTGTACGAAATCCCGTACGAAATCAAAATCCCGTATGAAATCGAAATCCCGTACGAAATCCCGTACGAAATCCCGTACGAAATCGAAATCCCGTACGAAATCCCATACGAAATCCCTTCCGAAATCTAAATCCCGTCCGATATCTAAATCCCGTCCGAAATCCCGTCCAAAAACCAGTCCGAAATCTCTTCCGAAATCCAGTACGAAATCCTGTACGAAATCCAGTCCGAAATCCCGTACAAAATCGAAATCCCGTACGATATCCCGGACGAAATCGAAATTTCGTACGAAATCGAAATCCCGTACGAAATCCCGTACGAAATCCCGTACGAAATCCCATCCGAAATCCCGTCCGAAATCGCGTCTGAAATTCAGTCCGAAATCCCGTACGAAATCCAGTACGAAATCCCGTAAGAAATCCCGTACGAAATCCCGTCCGAAATCCCGTCCGAAATCCTGTACGAATCCCGTACGAAATCCCGTACGAAATCCCATACGAAAATCCCGTCCCAAAATCCCGTCTGAAATCCCGTCCAAAATCCCGTACGAAATCCCGTCCGAAATCCCGTCCGAAATCCAGTCCGAAATCCCGTACGAAATCCCATACAAAATCCTGTACGAAATCCAGTCCGAAATCTCATCCGAAATCCCGTACGAAATCCCGTCCGAAATCCCGTTCGAAAATCCTGTACGAAATCCCGTACGAAATCCCATACGAAATCCCGTCCGAAATCCCGTCTGAAATCCCATCCGAAATCCCGTACGATATCCCGTCCGAAATCCCGTCCGAAATCCAGTCCGAAATCCCGTACGAAATCCCATACAAAATCCTGTACGAAATCCAGTCCGAAATCTCATCCGAAATCCCCGTCTGAAATCCCATACGAAATCCTGTCCAAAATCCTGTACGACATCCCGTACGAAATCCTGTACGAAATCCAATCCGAAATCCCGTCCGAAATCCCGTCCAAAATCCTGTACGAAATCCCGTACGAAATCCTGTACGAAATCCAGTCCGAAATCCCATCCGAAATCCCGTCCGAATCCCGTCCGAAATCCCGTCCAAAATCCCGTACGACATCCCGTACGAAATCCTGTACGAAATCCCGTACGAAATCAAAATCCCGTATGAAATCGAAATCCCGTACGAAATCCCGTACGAAATCCCGTACGAAATCGAAATCCCGTACGAAATCCCATACGAAATTTCTTCCGAAATCTAAATCCCGTCCAAAATCTAAATCACGTCCGAAATCCGTCCAAAAACCAGTCCGAAATCCCGTCCAAAATCCCGTACGACATCCCGTACGAAATCCTGTACGAAATCCAGTCCGAAATCCCGTCCGAAATCGCGTCCCGAAATCCAGTCCGAAATCCCGTACGAATCCAGTACGAAATCCCGTAAGAAATCCCGTACGAAATCCGTCCGAAATCCCGTCCGAAATCCTGTACAAAATCCCGTACGAAATCCCGTACGAAATCCCGACTGAATCCCGTCCGAAATCCCGTACGAAATCCCGTCCGAAATCCCGTCCGAAATCCAGTCCGAAATCCGTACGAAATCCCATACAAAATCCTGTACGAAATCCAGTCCGAAATCTCATCCGAAATCCCGTCCGAAATCCCATCCAAAATCCTGTACGACATCCCGTACGAAATCCTGTACGAAATCCAGTCCGAAATCCCGTCCGAAATCCCATCCGAAATCCCGTCCAAAATCCCGTACGACATCCCGTACGAAATCCTGTACGAAATCCAGTCCGAAATCCCATCCGAAATCCCGTCCGAAATCCCGTCCGAAATCCCGTCCAAAATCCCGTACGACATCCCGTACGAAATCCTGTACGAAATCCCGTACGAAATCAAAATCCCGTATGAAATCGAAATCCCGTACGAAATCCCGTACGAAATCCCGTACGAAATCGAAATCCCGTACGAAATCCCATACGAAATCCCTTCCGAAATCTAAATCCCGTCCGATATCTAAATCCCGTCCGAAATCCCGTCCAAAAACCAGTCCGAAATCTCTTCCGAAATCCAGTACGAAATCCTGTACGAAATCCAGTCCGAAATCCCGTACAAAATCGAAATCCCGTACGATATCCCAGACGAAATCGAAATTTCGTACGAAATCGAAATCCCGTACGAAATCCCGTACGAAATCCCATCCGAAATCCCGTCCGAAATCGCGTCTGAAATTCAGTCCGAAATCCCGTACGAAATCAGTACGAAATCCCGTAAGAAATCCCGTACGAAATCCCGTCCGAAATCCCGTCCGAAATCCTGCACGAAATCCCGTACGAAATCCCGTACGAAATCCCATACGAAATCCCGTCCGAAATCCCGTCTGAAATCCCATCCGAAATCCCGTACAAAATCCCGTCCGAAATCACGTCCGAAATCCAGTCCGAAATCCCGTACGAAATCCCATACAAAATCCTGTACGAAATCCAGTCCAAAATCTCATCCGAAATCCCGTCCAAAATCCCATACGAAATCCCGTCCAAAATCCTGTACGACATCCCGTACGAAATCCTGTACGAAATCCAATCCGAAATCCCCTCCGAAATCCCGTCCAAAATCCTGTACGAAATCCCGTACGAAATCCTGTACGAAATCCAGTTCGAAATCCCATCCGAAATCCCGTCCGAAATCCCGTCCAAAATCCCGTACGACATCCCGTACGAAATCCTGTACGAAATCCCGTACGAAATCAAAATCCCGTATGAAATCGAAATCCCGTCGGAAATCCCGTACGAAATCCCGTCCAAATCCCGTACGACATCCCGTACCAAATCCCGTTCGACATCCCGTACGAAATCAAAATCCCGTAGGAAATCGAAATCCCGTCGGAAATCCCGTACGAAATCCCGTCCGAAATTCCGTCCGAAATCCCATACAAATCCTGTACGAAATCCAGTCCGAAATCTCATCCGAAATCCCGTCTGAAATCCCATACGAAATCCCGTCCAAAATCCTGTACGACATCCCGTACGAAATCCTGTACGAAATCCAATCCGAAATCCCGTCCGAAATCCCGTCCAAAATCCTGTACGAAATCCCGTACGAAATACTGTACGAAATCCAGTCCGAAATCCCGTACAAAATCGAAATCCCGTACAATATCCCGGACAAAATCGAAATTTCGTACGAAATCGAAATCCCGTACGAAATCCCGTACGAAATCCCGTACGAAATCCCATCCGAAATCCCGTCCGAAATCGCGTCCGAAATCCAGTCCGAAATCCCGTACAAAATCCAGTACAAAATTCCGTAAGAAATCCCGTACGAAATCCCGTCCGAAATCCCGTTCGAAATCCTGTACGAAATCCCGTACGAAATCCCATACGAAATCCCGTCCGAAATCCCGTCTGAAATCCCGTCCGAAATCCCGTACGAAATCCCGTCCGAAATCCCGTCCGAATCCAGTCCGAAATCCCGTACGAAATCCCATACAAAATCCTGTACGAAATCCAGTCCGAAATCTCATCCGAAATCCCGTCTGAAATCCCATACGAAATCCCGTCCAAAATCCTGTACGAAATCCCGTACAAAATCCTGTACGAAATCCAGTCCGAAATCCCATCCGAAATCCCGTCCGAAATCCCGCCCGAAATCCCGTCCAAATCCCGTACGACATCCTGTACGAAATCCTGTACGAAATCCCGTACGAAATCAAAATCCCGTATGAAATCGAAATCCCGTACGAAATCCCGTACGAAATCCCGTACGAAATCGAAATCCCGTACGAAATCCCATACGAAATCCCTTTCCGAAATCTAAATCCCGTCCAAAATCTAAATCACGTCCGAAATCCCGTCCAAAAACCAGTACGAAATCTCTTCCGAAATCCAGTACGAAATCCTGTACGAAATCCAGTCCGAAATCCCGTACAAAATCGAAATCCCGTACGATATCCCGGACGAAATCGAAATTTCGTACGAAATCGAAATCCCGTACGAAATCCCGTATGAAATCCAGTACGAAATCCCATCCGAAATCCGTCCGAAATCGCGTCCGAAATCCAGTCCGAAAATCCCATACGAAATCCAGTACGAAATCCGTAAGAAATCCCGTACGATATCCCGTCCGAAATCCCGTTCGAAATCCTGTACGAAATCCCGTACGAAATCCCGTACGAAATCCATACGAAATCCCGTCCGAAATCCCTTCTGAAATCCCGTCCGAATCCCGCATGAAATCCCGTCCGAAATCCCGTCGAAATCCAGTCCGAAATCCCGTACGAAATCCCATACAAAATCCTGTACGAAATCCAGTCCGAAATCTCATCCGAAATCCCGTCCGAAATCCCATACGAAATCCCGTCCAAAATCCTGTACGACATCCCGTACGAAATCCTGTACGAAATCCAATCCGAAATCCCGTCCGAAATCCCGTCCAAAATCTGTACGAAATCCCGTACGAAATCCTGTACGAAATCCAGTCCGAAATCCCATCCGAAATCCCGTCCGAAATCCCGTCCGAAATCCCGTCCAAAATCCCGTACGACATCCGTACGAAATCCTGTACGAAATCCCGTACGAAATCAAATCCCGTATGAAATCGAAATCCCGTACGAAATCCCGTACGAAATCCCGTACGAAATCGAAATCCCGTACGAAATCCCATACGAAATCCCTTCCGAAATCTAAATCCCGTCCGATATCTAAATCCCGTCCGAAATCCCGTCCAAAAACCAGTCCGAAATCTCTTCCGAAATCCCGTACTGAATCCTGTACGAAATCCAGTCCGAAATCTCGTACAAAATCGAAATCCCGTACGATATCCCGTACGAAATCCCATCCGAAATCCCTCCGAAATCGCGTCCGAAATCCAGTCCGAAATCCCGTACGAAATCCAGTACGAAATCCCGTAAGAAATCCCCTACGAAATCCCTCCGAAATCCGTCCGAAATCCTGTACGAAATCCCGTACGAAATCCCGTACGAAATCCCATACGAAATCCCGTCCGAAATCCCGTCTGAAATCCCGTCCGAAATCCCGTACGAAATCCCGTCCGAAATCCCGTCCGAAATCTCATCCGAAATCCCGTCTGAAATCCCATACGAAATCCCTCCAAATCCTACGACATCCCGTACGAAATCCCGTCCGAAATCACGTCCGAAATCCAGTCCGAAATCCCGTACGAAATCCCATACAAAATCCTGTACGAAATCCAGTCCAAATCTCATCCGAAATCCCGTCCAAAATCCCATACGAAATCCCGTCCAAAATCCTGTACGACATCCCGTACGAAATCCTGTACGAAATCCAATCCGAAATCCCCTCCGAAATCCCGTCCAAAATCCTGTACGAAATCCCGTACGAAATCCTGTACGAAATCCAGTTCGAAATCCCATCCGAAATCCCGTCCGAAATCCGTCCAAAATCCCGTACGACATCCCGTACGAAATCCTGTACGAAATCCCGTACGAAATCAAAATCCCGTATGAAATCGAAATCCGTCGGAAATCCCGTACGAAATCCCGTCCAAATCCCGTACGACATCCCGTACCAAATCCCGTTCGACATCCCGTACGAAATCAAAATCCCGTAGGAAATCGAAATCCCGTCGGAAATCCCGTACGAAATCCCGTCCGAAATTCCGTCCGAAATCCCATACAAAATCCTGTACGAAATCCAGTCCGAAATCTCATCCGAAATCCCTCTGAAATCCATACGAAATCCCGTCCAAAATCCTGTACGACATCCGTACGAAATCCTGTACGAAATCCAATCCGAAATCCCGTCCGAAATCCCGTCCAAAATCCTGTACGAAATCCCGTACGAAATACTGTACGAAATCCAGTCCGAAATCCCGTACAAAATCGAAATCCCGTACAATATCCCGGACAAAATCGAAATTTCGTACGAAATCGAAATCCCGTACGAAATCCCGTACGAAATCCCGTACGAAATCCCATCCGAAATCCCGTCCGAAATCGCGTCCGAAATCCAGTCCGAAATCCCGTACAAAATCCAGTACAAAATTCCGTAAGAAATCCCGTACGAAATCCCGTCCGAAATCCCGTTCGAAATCCTGTACGAATCCCGTACGAAATCCCATACGAAATCCCGTCCGAAATCCCGTCTGAAATCCCGTCCGAAATCCCGTACGAAATCCCGTCCGAAATCCCGTCCGAAATCCAGTCCGAAATCCCGTACGAAATCCCATACAAAATCCTGTACGAAATCCAGTCCGAAATCTCATCCGAAATCCCGTCTGAAATCCCATACGAAATCCCGTCCAAAATCCTGTACGAAATCCCGTACAAAATCCTGTACGAAATCCAGTCCGAAATCCATCCGAAATCCCGTCCGAAATCCCGTCCGAAATCCCGTCCAAAATCCCGTACGACATCCTGTACGAAATCCTGTACGAAATCCCGTACGAAATCAAAATCCCGTATGAAATCGAAATCCCGTACGAAATCCCGTACGAAATCCCGTACGAAATCGAAATCCCGTACGAAATCCCATACGAAATCCCTTCCGAAATCTAAATCCCGTCCAAAATCTAAATCACGTCCGAAATCCCGTCCAAAAACCAGTACGAAATCTCTTCCGAAATCCAGTACGAAATCCTGTACGAAATCCAGTCCGAAATCCCGTACAAAATCGAAATCCCGTACGATATCCCGGACGAAATCGAAATTTCGTACGAAATCGAAATCCCGTACGAAATCCCGTATGAAATCCCGTACGAAATCCCATCCGAAATCCCGTCCGAAATCGCGTCCGAAATCCAGTCCGAAATCCCGTACGAAATCCAGTACGAAATCCCGTAAGAAATCCCGTACGATATCCCGTCCGAAATCCCGTTCGAAATCCTGTACGAAATCCCGTACGAAATCCCGTACGAAATCCCATACGAAATCCCGTCCGAAATCCCTTCTGAAATCCCGTCCGAAATCCCGCACGAAATCCCGTCCGAAATCCCGTCCGAAATCCAGTCCGAAATCCCGTACGAAATCCCATACAAAATCCTGTACGAAATCCAGTCCGAAATCTCATCCGAAATCCCGTCCGAAATCCCATACGAAATCCCGTCCAAAATCCTGTACGACATCCCGTACGAAATCCTGTACGAAATCCAATCCGAAATCCCGTCCGAAATCCCGTCCAAAATCCTGTACGAAATCCCGTACGAAATCCTGTACGAAATCCAGTCCGAAATCCCATCCGAAATCCCGTCCGAAATCCCGTCCGAAATCCCGTCCAAAATCCCGTACGACATCCCGTACGAAATCCTGTACGAAATCCCGTACGAAATCAAAATCCCGTATGAAATCGAAATCCCGTACGAAATCCCGTACGAAATCCCGTACGAAATCGAAATCCCGTACGAAATCCCATACGAAATCCCTTCCGAAATCTAAATCCCGTCCGATATCTAAATCCCGTCCGAAATCCCGTCCAAAAACCAGTCCGAAATCTCTTCCGAAATCCCGTACGAAATCCTGTACGAAATCCAGTCCGAAATCTCGTACAAAATCGAAATCCCGTACGATATCCCGTACGAAATCCCATCCGAAATCCCGTCCGAAATCGCGTCCGAATCCAGTCCGAAATCCCGTACGAAATCCAGTACGAAATCCCGTAAGAAATCCCCTACGAAATCCCGTCCGAAATCCCGTCCGAAATCCTGTACGAAATCCCGTACGAAATCCCGTACGAAATCCCATACGAAATCCCGTCCGAAATCCCGTCTGAAATCCCGTCCGAAATCCCGTACGAAATCCCGTCCGAAATCCCGTCCGAAATCTCATCCGAAATCCCGTCTGAAATCCCATACGAAATCCCGTCCAAAATCCTGTACGACATCCCGTACGAAATCCTGTACGAAATCCAATCCGAAATCCCGTCCGAAATCCCGTCCAAAATCCTGTACGAAATCCCGTACGAAATACTGTACGAAATCCAGTCCGAAATCCCGTACAAAATCGAAATCCCGTACAATATCCCGGACAAAATCGAAATTTCGTACGAAATCGAAATCCCGTACGAAATCCCGTACGAAATCCCGTACGAAATCCCATCCGAAATCCCGTCCGAAATCGCGTCCGAAATCCAGTCCGAAATCCCGTACAAAATCCAGTACAAAATTCCGTAAGAAATCCCGTACGAAATCCCGTCCGAAATCCCGTTCGAAATCCTGTACGAAATCCCGTACGAAATCCCATACGAAATCCCGTCCGAAATCCCGTCTGAAATCCCGTCCGAAATCCCGTACGAAATCCCGTCCGAAATCCCGTCCGAAATCCAGTCCGAAATCCCGTACGAAATCCCATACAAAATCCTGTACGAAATCCAGTCCGAAATCTCATCCGAAATCCCGTCTGAAATCCCATACGAAATCCCGTCCAAAATCCTGTACGAAATCCCGTACAAAACCTGTACGAAATCCAGTCCGAAATCCCATCCGAAATCCCGTCCGAAATCCCGTCCGAAATCCCGTCCAAAATCCCGTACGACATCCTGTACGAAATCCTGTACGAAATCCCGTACGAAATCAAAATCCCGTATGAAATCGAAATCCCGTCGGAAATCCCGTACGAAATCCCGTCCAAAATCCCGTACGACATCCCGTACCAAATCCCGTTCGACATCCCGTACGAAATCAAAATCCCGTAGGAAATCGAATCCCGTCGGAAATCCCGTACGAAATCCCGTCCGAAATCCCGTCCGAAATCCCATACAAAATCCTGTACGAAATCCAGTCCGAAATCTCATCCGAAATCCCGTCTGAAATCCCATACGAAATCCCGTCCAAAATCCTGTACGACATCCCGTACGAAATCCTGTACGAAATCCAATCCGAAATCCCGTCCGAAATCCCCCAAAATCCTGTACGAAATCCCGTACGAAATACTGTACGAAATCCAGTCCGAAATCCCGTACAAAATCGAAATCCCGTACAATATCCCGGACAAAATCGAAATTTCGTACGAAATCGAAATCCCGTACGAAATCCCGTACGAAATCCCGTACGAAATCCCATCCGAAATCCCGTCCGAAATCGCGTCCGAATTCCAGTCCGAAATCCCGTACAAAATCCAGTACAAAATTCCGTAAAAATCCCGTACGAAATCCCGTCCGAAATCCCGTTCGAAATCCTGTACGAAATCCCGTACGAAATCCATACGAAATCCCGTCCGAAATCCCGTCTGAAATCCCGTCCGAAATCCCGTACGAAATCCCGTCCGAAATCCCGTCCGAAATCCAGTCCGAAATCCCGTACGAAATCCCATACAAAATCCTGTACGAAATCTCATCCGAAATCCCGTCTGAAATCCCATACGAAATCCCGTCCAAAATCCTGTACGAAATCCCGTACAAAATCCTGTACGAAATCCAGTCCGAAATCCCATCCGAAATCCCGTCCGAAATCCCGTCCGAAATCCCGTCCAAAATCCCGTACGACATCCTGTACGAAATCCTGTACGAAATCCCGTACGAAATCAAAATCCCGTATGAAATCGAAATCCCGTACGAAATCCCGTACGAAATCCCGTACGAAATCGAAATCCCGTACGAAATCCA